>NC_087255.1:5447200-5747200 GCF_037042905.1 Lytechinus pictus | reverse complement strand
ACCAAAGCCCCAACGTAATCTCTCTACTTATTAATTATTATATTATTATATCGAGGTTTTTTTACCTGACTGCTAAGAAAGCACGAATGCCTGTGAGCAAGCAACCAGGGGACCAACGGCTTAAAGGGGAATCCAGCCTTGGCCATAAAATGTTGTGTTGGGAAGGAGAAAAATAAATTAGACAGAATGGTGAAAGTTTGAAAGAAATCGGACAAGCAATAACTTTAAGAAAGTTATAGCTGCTTTAAAATTGAGATCACTAATACTACAGTGTATGTAGATTTCAAATTGGCAACTGGATAAGTAAATTATGACAAGGGGCAAGGACAACTTTCCAATAGGCCATGTACTTTATTATCAGGGATTTGTGGTTTTCTCCTAAGTACCCATTCCCCTGGGGAAGTAACCTAAATATAACCCAGGTAGTATATTGTTTTATGTTCTCACGAAAGAAAAATATAATTTGAAATAAAACTTTTGGGAAAAATTACATTTTAGCCAAAATATGTATTGGAGTATAAGGAAGAGTAGTCCTTGCCTTACATCACTATGACATCCCATATGCGGCCAATTTGAAGTCTCCATGAGTATAGTGATTACCAATATTTACAACTTTTAAAAATTCATAACTTTCTTGTTGTTTGTCCAATATTGTTCAAACTTTCACCTATCAACTTGTCTGATTGTTCTTTTCCTTATAAAATTAAAAACAAGTTTTTATTTGGGTTGGATTCCCCTTTAAGGTCCTCTCCGAGGGACCTGGCAATCGAGATAAAAGCCTTGCCAAAGGGCACTAGCGAACCACCTGGGAATCGAACCCGGGTCACCGGAATCCGAAACCCCCGCTCTACCGACTGAGCTATCGCGCCTCCCCCAAACTGATGCAGATCATTAAAAATTGATTTCCCAAAAGGCCAAACTGGAGACTGTCTCTGAAATTGGGTACCAAAATTTTCTACAAAAGTCTGAATGATACTGGACATCTCCTAAATGGGAAAGAATCTCCAAGATTGGCTGTGTACCTGTAATCTACTGACCATACCTGTCCCACCCTTCACCTCAAGATGTGACTGGTGTGAAGAAAGGAGGAAAGTAAAAAAAAAGAATGGAAGATATTAGATAAATGAAGAAAGAATTAAATGAAGGAAGGAATGAAATAAAGAATGAAAATTAGAAGGAAAGAAATATAGAGATATAATGAAGAAAGAAAGAAAACAATTTAAATTTAGATTTATTAAAAAAAAATAAAAAAGAAGAAAAAGAAAACTCAAACAAAAAAAATCACTTGTTCTACTCATATTTGTTTTATTTATTGAAATATTCTGAAAATATAATTTGAAAATAGTGTGAAAACTTTAGAAATTTGTAAAATTTCAAAGTGATACATTGTCAAAATTAGATGAATCATGTACCATGCGCATCTTTCCTCCCAGGCCTGCCACAAGCCTGCACTATTCAAAGCAAGACCCTTAATGATGCCTAAAGCAACTTGTTTTGGAAGCTCATTAACTTGCTCCTTCGATCACATCATCAAATCAATAATTTTAAAGTCAACAAAATTATTACAATTCCATGATTTTGTGATTTATTTATTTTTTTGGAAAAATTATTTTTCAATTTTCATGCAAACTTGTTCATCTCCCATACAGAATTTGATACGGGAGATGCAAGCAATGATGCGTAATTGAGAATTTACCAATCGGTTCAAGATTCCACTCCAGCAGGCATGGTCACCAGCCAGGTGCAATTGTTCTTGCTATGTTGTTGTTCGTTGTGGGTCGTTTCCACACCCAAATGATCTCCTCTGTACACTCTCAGTGTGTCTGTCACAAGGTTGATGAGCTGCTAGGTACAAATTGCTGAGATACTGGTGCTAGAAGTTGGCATTGGTGCTTCTGATGAAGCGAGCTTGCTATATACTGAAAATAAAGCTTGGCCCAGGGTATACCAAATACCAATGAATGTTTTGAAAGATAAAAATTATTATTTTTTTTTTTCTTCTGTATTTTTTATGCTGAAATATGGGAAAATTTATATAAAATATCATTTTACTGTCAGAATTTTACTTGCCTGATTCGGGCGATTAGTTTTTGCCTTTGCTTCAATACTTTTGCCTGACTCTAACTTTTGGTTGTCTCTCTTACTTAATGTAAATTTCTCTCTTTCAATGTTTATCTCTTACTTTATAATAGCCTAAATCTTTCCTTTTCTCTGTATTCAAATCCCTATCTTTCCCCTTCTGTCACTCTGCAACTCTCCATCTTCCCACTTTCTCTTTTATTTTACATTGTATAATATAGGGTATTTATATTGCGCACATATCCACCTTGTTAGGTGCTCAAGGCGCTCCTATATTACCCGGCTAAGCTAGGCATTCATAGCGCACACAGCTTTTTAAGGAATTACATCCTACTGGTACCCATTTACCTCACCTGGGTTGAGTGCAGCACACTGTGGATCAGTTTCTTGCTGAAGGAAATTACGCCATGGCTGGGATTCGAACCCACGACCCTCTGTTTCAAAGTATGAAGACTAATCCACTGGGCCACAACGCTCCACATATTGTATATGTACTTAATATTAATAATTTCACTTTGAGACAGTTTGAGTCATAACTAAATCTCTTTATGACTAGTTCTAAACAGGTTCATCTTTAAACAGGTTTATCTTTAATGTAATTCTGTTTCATCTTTTTATCTCTCTCCCTCTCTCTCCATCTCGATATTCTATTGATGCAGTCCCGTGACAAGATGATGAGAGGATCAAGGAGAGGATGTGTTCGTCTCAAGGTAAGCCGTGATTGTATGAAAGATGTTTCAACAAATGCGCTGTATTTGTATGCCAACAATTACTGATGCAAATCAGTTTACATTAAAGCTAAATGACAGTAGTTGCAGTAAAATACTGATTTCGTGAGAAAGTCTGTAAAACCAACGTTAAGTATTACAATATCATCGTGGATCTAGATCTGGTACAGTCACATAAACTGAGCTTTTTGAAATCCTAATATCTAAGCTAAAAAACGATCACACTGAAGATTGCCAACACTAATAGGCACACGTGGGACAGTGTATTATTATTGCTGGAATAAAGACCCGACGGAAGTGACAGAATCCACGTTTATTTTGCTTATTTTTCAGCAATTACCCAATTTCTTCCAGAATCCTTTGGCACATATTTTTTATTCATACAAACAGACACTTTGGTGATCATTATATTAAATTCTGTAAAAAGTCATTTTGAGATTGTCCCCACAACTGGAATTTATCTTTAAGTAACTTTTTTTTAGCTTTGCAAACATCTGGGCTGTGTGGCCGTACATCCTGTCAGTGCTTGCAATAGAGGAAACCCTGAAAATGTTATTTCGTGATCATCGTTGGATTTTTTTAAATGAGGAAAAGGGAGAATTTGTTCATTCCAAAATATTTGTAAATCCTGAAAAATCTAATCAATCCCTACATGTTAAAACCCCTTTTCAAAATACTGTGATATTGAGCATACAATATTGCCATATCTTGAGAAGGGGTCATAACTCATAATGACATAACTTGCACAACCAAAAATCATATCAATCATATACCAAAAAGCAGAGCATCATTTACTAGTATCTAGTAAATTGCCACTTGGTCTATACCCAGTTTGTCTACTTCCCACGTGGTCTAATCCTAGTGTAAGGTTGAGAAATTATAAGTTCGGAGTAGAAAATAATATAAGTTCAAAGCAGCAAACTCAATCATCATCAAACCAAATGGGAAATAAGTGAAACTATATGAGACACAAAATGAATTGAACAGAACCCGAAGAAGTCTGGTAGTGCACTGATTTAATCTCTGGGCTACTTTGCCTCAGTAAAACTCAGAATGATATACAATTTACACAGGGCTCCACACTAACCTTTTTTCTACTGGTCCAACCTATTCATGTCGGACCAGTAGATACCCAGTTTTTCAATTTTTTACTGGTCTGAACCTAAAATCTACTGGTCCCAAGAAATAACGAAAACATTAAAAAAGGCACAAGTTTATTTTGCTGTCCTTTCTTGTTACCCCCCCCCAAAAAAAAATGAAGGAATGAAAGACAAAAAGAAAGCAAGACAGAAAGAAAGAAACGAAGAAAAAGAATAAAAGAAAGGAAGGAAGGAAGAAGAAAAAAGAAAACGTAAAGAAAGGATAGATGTGAAGGAAGGAAAAAAAGGAAGAACTAAAGAAGGAAAGGAAGGAAGGAAAGAAAGAACAAAACTAAAGAAAGAACAAAAGAAATAAAGGAATGAAGGAAAGAAATGAAGCAAGCAATAAAGAAAGAAAGAACAAAAGACAGAAAGTAGTGAAGGAAAGAAAGAAGAAGCAATAAAAAAGAAAGAAAGGGTAAAAAGTAGAGATGGAAAGAAGGAAAAAAGAAATAGAGGAAGGAAAGATTGAAAGAAGGAAGAAAGGAATTAAAGAAGAAATAAAGAAAAGGTAAAATGATAGATAAAGAAATAGAAGGAAATAGAAGGAAAAAATAATGAAGGAAAGAAATAAAGAAGGAAGCAAGCAAGCAATATAAAAAAAGAAAGAAAAAGTAAAAGAATAGATGAAAGGAAGATGAAAAAGAAAGACTGAGAGACAAAGAAAGGAAGGAATGAAGGAAAAAAAGAACAAAAGAAAGGAGAGAAAGGAAGCAAGCAGTAAACAAAAGAAAGAAAAGGTAAAAGGATAGATTGAACGAAGGGGAAAAAACGAAAGAACTAAAGACAGAAAGGAAGAATGAAAGAGAGAAAGGGCTGAAAGAAGGAAGAAATAAAAACAAGAAAGGGTAAAGAAAGGATGGATGGAAGGAAGAAAAAACAAAGAAAGTAACAAAGAATGAAGGAAAAAAAGTGTAAAAAGAAGGAAGGAAAGAAAGAAAGAAGAGATAAATATAGGATGGATTGACTCAAGAATTAAAGAAAGGAAGAAATCAAAAAAGAAAGAAAGAAAAAGAAATAGAGAAAAATATTTTTAAAAGGATAGAAAGAATGAATTAAAGAAAAAAAAAGGTAAATTAAAAAAGAAAGACAGTAAGAAGAAAGAGAGGAAGGAAGGATTGAAAGAAACAAAGAAAGATTGAAAAGAAAGAAGGAAAGAAAACAGAGGAAGAAAGCTAAAACTATCATCATAAATAAGTTATCAGTTTCTTTTTGGCTCAATTAAAATATAGCTACGAAAGAAAGTCAAAAACCAAGTGTATCAACATACACACAAATGCATATGTGGGGCTATCTTGTATTCAGACGATATCACTCGAAACCCGTTCTGTTTGAACTAAAACAGAAGTTAAAATTTCTCCTTTTACTGCTTACAAATGACAGATTTACCCCAATAAGAGCTTTTCATGAGTGTGAACTGTAAATTTTGACAGTTCTGTGAGAGATTTCTGCCAGAGGTTAGCCAAGTTTCGTTCGTGCAGCCAGTAGAAAATTTACCATGTGGACTGTGTGTCTGGCTACATCAGGGTGACCAGATTTCACAAAATGAAATACGGGACAATCGACAAAGCAAGCTGCACTTTCAAATCTCTGTACATTCTCACCTAAGATGTTCTTGCAAAAAAATTGTTCATTTCATGTCCTCAAATACAAGCTTTGTGGCAAAAAAAGTTAATTTTTTATCAATCAGAAGGAAAAGAGTATTTTCTGATTTTGAAAGAACGTTTGGTGTTCTCTTATATCTCATACACTTTTCTACCATAAGAATATTTTATCTATTAATTTCAAAATAAGATCCTTGACTTTGCTAGCTTTAAACCTTTCTTAATTTAGACAAACAAATACCATTGCTATAAAAAAGATAGGTGAACGCTCTGCTCATTTCCGTAAATGGAGACAGAGAATGTTCAAGTCATACCTGTAAGACTTGAACCATCACCAACTCATTATGCACTGTAAATACATGTATGGTCATTTAATACTACATGTATGTATAGTGGTTTTTCTCTTGATGTATGCATAATTTTGTGTTGATTGATTATGTTGTTATATTCTTAATCTTAGTATATCATCAAAATATGAATTAGAATCTGAGTCTCCACACGAATGGAAAGTTGTTAGGATTTTTTAACACGAGGCGAACATGGAGAGGAAAGAAAATAGATGAACGTCAATTTCAATATTTCCATTGATAGGGGTGAAGTTGGGAAAATTGAAAAAATTCTTAGCCTTAGATAGGCCTAAATGATGTCAGAAACAACATTTTGACTCCATCCCTGAATTATCTAGTAAAATGCTTTTAAAATTATTTGATAAAATTATTTGATGTCCTTTTTATACACAATATTAGACCGTGAGTGACACGACATTATGTGAGTGACGAGTGACATGACATTGTTAGTGACATGACACAACTTTAACAGTTAATTTTAGCTTAACCTTTAACACATTGGACCAAGTTACTTTATATACAATAAGGCATGGGAAAACTGTATTTGCTCCTGTACTGGGATAAATTAATTTTCAGAATACACAGCTCTAGAAAACTTTTTGTATTTAAAACGTGAGTGACACGACAACCAGTTTTGAAAACTTTGAATATCTACTTTTTTCAGAAAAACACTTCAGATAATTTTTTTATTTATTTATGAGTTACATGTAGATACAATACAGAGCTTGTATCTTGCTGACAAATATGCTTCTAATACAAATTTTATAATGTGATAGGCAATATGTGAGTTTTAATGCAAAAATCAACATTTTGTAACATTAAATTTCCCTTGCACTATTTTCACTGTATTTCAAGACAATGAATAATTTCATGTAACTAAAATGGAAAAATATACTCTGAGATGTCTAGTTTAAAAAAAACATAGAAGCCTGCTGATTTCTAGTAAGTTTTAATTTTCACCCCCATATCCACTTTAGTTTGAAAATGACCAATTGTAATTGTAATTGAAGAATGTAATTGAGCCCAACCCTGAACTTGGTAGACGTTCTTTATGAAACAGGTACCTGGGCCCCGTAACATGGAGATATAGTGATTAATCGCTAATTTCAAAGAACCATTCTTATTGGTTTCCAGTCAGTCTACTGAGCAAAATGCGCATACAACAATGATCTTGATTAATCGCCTATAATACAGGGCACTGGTCAGTATTCAATATTCACGAGTGAGTTAATGATGTCATGCACACTCTCTCTGTTCTGTAGACCACTCCATATATTTTGTCAACAGAATTTCATATTTTTGCCATTATCTCTCAAGGTACAGCTTGCATCCTTTAATAGCTGACCTTAATTTTTAAAGGTTAGAGTTCAAGGCTAAGGTTAGCGCAAGTGAAAAGAAGTATGGGCATATTTAGTCTTCCTGAGTTTTTGATACAGTAAAACTACTGAATTTGATTTTTTTGAATTTTTGATGTCATATTGGAACCATTAAGGTGTCATGAGATTTTTTGCATGGGCAAGTTAAGATTGTCTTTGATACCTGAAATGCACAATGCCCAATGCCCATTGATTGGCATAAAAGTTGTGTGATTTTTCAACTTACATTGATGAGTGGATACAATGTACCATGCGCGACCCAAAAAACACGTAAAAAGTATGTCTTTTTTCAAGATAGGGCACATTACGTAATAAGAGTGTCAAAAACACTAAAATAATGAAAAAAGGATATCTATTTTCGTTAGGCATGCTAGGAAAGCTACGTGTTTGGGGTAAAATTTACGAGGGTGTAAAAAATTAAGACTAAAATGTTTTATACATGTGTTTAGAGTACGATTTGGTTGAGATGTGGGAGGTGGGGCTGTACTAAACCCAATGATGTAGGTGAAGGTAAAACCGACGACCAACGTCAGTGACATAACAATTAAAATATCACTGCACTTGTTTAGGGGTTCAATTCAGGGAATACTTGCCAAGGGTATCGTTTTGTTTCAAATACTTGTTAAGGGTAGGGTTTCACATGCATGCCAATACTTGTTAAAGGTCAAGTCCACCCAAGAAAAATGTTGATTTGCATACCGACCAGGATGTGCATATAACTGTTGTGAAATTAAGCGAAACTTTAAAATGTCATAACTTTCTTATTTTACATCTGATTTTGATGAAATTTTCAGTGTTATGCTTGTTGGCTTTTTCTCTTTTTATTCAAATCAACTTTTTGTTGGGATGGACTTGTCCTTTAAGGGGTGCATTTTCAAAATATGGAAAATACTTGTTTAGGGTGCTTTTCGAGACCCCATGGTCGCGCATGGTATCCACTCATCAATGAAAGCCCCCTCCCCGGGTGAAATGATGGAACCACGAAGTCACCCACCCACTATTTCTTGGGTCCTTTATTATGAAATACTTATTCATTATAAAGTGAAAGATTCCTCCCTGAACATATGGAATAGCCATCATTGCAACGCGTTGTGATTCAGTGATGATAATGTCCTTTATTATTGTCAAATATATGCAAAATGGAAATATCATAACACAGTAAAGTGTGTGACATCATCAATTCTCTCATTTGTGTATACATACATCACCCATGTTGTCCATAGTACATGTAACTTGGAAATTATGAACTTTATCATAATATTTTTACAGTTTTCAGTGATATGCCTGTATAATTTTCTCTGATTGTTCAAATCAGCTTCTTTTTTTTTTGGGGGGGGGGGGGGTTGGAGTGGACTTGACATTTAAAGGACAAGTCCACCCCAACAAATAGTTGATTTGAATAAAAAGAGAAAAATCCAACAAGTACAACACTGAAAATTTCATCAAAATCAGATGTAAAATAAGATAGTTATGACATTTCAAAGTTTCGCTTAATTTCACAGAACAGTTATATGCACCTGTTGGTCGGTATGCAAATGAGGAGACTGATGACATCATCCACTCACTATTTCTTTTGTGTTTTATTTTATGAAATATTCTAATTTTCTCCTCATTGTCAAGTGAAACAACAATTACATGTAATTCCTCCCTGAAAATGTGGAATTAGCATTGTTGAATACTATATGGTTCAGTCAAGTTGGTCCTTATTGTCAAAAATGTAAAAAAATGAAATATTGTATAATTCAAACAATAAAAAACAAAAGAAATAGTGAGTGAGGGACATCATCGACTGTCTCATTTGCATGTCACTGATATATCACTATTTTGTGAAAAATATTAACTTTCTTATTTTACATCCGATTTTGATGAAATTTTCAGCATTCTACTAGTTGGATTTTTCTCTATTTATCAAAATAAACATTTCTCTGGGTGGACTTGACCTTTAAAAGCTGTCTGTTAATCACCATGCATTATTCCTTACTCTCCAAATTGTTATAGAGTAGTATTGATTCTGTTGACACACTTCAAATATTAAAGTAAATTTACAATACCTTCTCCCCTCAAAAAAGAGAGAATAAAAAAAAATGATAAAGGGAGTTTGTATGCCTGGTTGAATTCACCGTTATTCATCATGTCTGAGGATGTTTTTATTGGCATTAAGAATTTCCCAATTATTATGTTTTTTCGATTATGCGTACGTGTTGTTCCATTGAGCAGTTTCTAGTATTGTCAGGTGTCCTTCAGGTGAAGTAAATCATTTATAAAATGAGGTTAACCTGAGGGACAGCTTGTTGCAGTGGTGTATGGATGTTTTACAGGAGTCTACTGTGCGGTGGAAGAGAGACTCAGTTCAGCAAATTCAGCATTGTCTTCCCCTAAATATTTTAGATTACATTTGGTACCTGCTTTTGTATTTTGGTACTTGGTACTGTGGTTGTGTACATGCATAAACTTCATGTTTTGTATGAGTCTACTGTGTGGTGAAAGAGAATCTTCAGCAAACCAAGCAGTGTCTTCACCTAGATTTTGATGACTACTGGTTCTTGCTTTATAAAATGCGGAACTTCTTTATTGTGGTACTTGATGATACTCTGTGGTGTATGCATGTACAGGGGTCTAGTTTTGTGGTGAAAGATAGACTTCAGCAAGTTCAGCAGTGTCTTTGCTTAGATTCTGATGAATCCTGGTGTAGATCTGTAAATGCATATCATGTTGTGGTTCTTGATACTCTGTGGTGTAAACTATGAGGCGCCGAATGTACCAATATTATATAGAACAATTATTTGTTATATAATCATTATTTATTAAATAATAACTATTATTTATATATAATTTACATTTTATTTGTAAATAACTACTATTATATAAAATATCATTTCTAATTATTTATATATAATTCCAAGTAATACTTCATTATTTGTAAATAATAATAGTTCGACATTCCATTATTTATAAATAATGATTATTTGTTTTTCATTATTTATAAATAATGATTATTTGTTTTTCATTATTTATAAATAATGATTATTTGTTTTTCATTATTTACAAATAATGATTATTTGTTTTTCATTATTTATAAATAATGATTATTTGTTTTTCATTATTTACAAATAATGATTATTTGTTTTTCATTATTTATAAATAATGATTATTTGTTTTTCATTATTTATAAATAATGATTATTTGTTTTTCATTATTTACAAATAATGATTATTTGTTTTTCATTATTTATAAATAATGATTATTTGTTTTTCATTATTTATAAATAATGATAATTGGTTTTTCATTATTTATAAATAATGATTATTTGTTTTTCATTATTTACAAATAATGATTATTTGTTTTTCATTATTTATAAATAATGATTATTTGTTTTTCATTATTTATAAATAATTTGTTGAGTTTTCCATTATTTATAAATAATGATTATTTGTTAAATAATGAAAACGTCTACTTCATTATTTATAAATAATTTTTTCGAGTGCACCATTATTCTCATTATTTATAAATAATCATTATTTAATGTTCGAGTTTTCCATTATTTATAAATAAAGATTATTTGTTAAATAATGAAATATCTACTTCATTATTTATAAATAATAATTTTGTTTCAATATCCCATTAATCATTATTTATAAACAATTTTTACAGTTTGCCATTATATACAAATAATCATTATTTATATACAAATAACCATTATTTATTAAATAATGCCATTATTTATTAAATAATGCCATTATTTATTAAATAATGGAAAACTCGCTATAACATGCAAATGTGGGACCGCCCATGGTATGAATATTCATGATGCGATTTCCTTTTTCGTGATTTTTCTTCACAAATTTTTGTCCATTTCCTCTTCATAATGACATTTCTTGAAGCAATTTTCTAGGGATATGGTCTGATTGTAATATTCTTCATTTTCTATATAACTTCGTCTTCGTAGAAATATCAAAAAGTGTAATTTTATACGATTTTTCCTACAGTTCACAATCCCCATAGGCGCGCGTGTACGGTAGGGACAACCGGTGAATCGATGGAGTGCTCTTCATCGAAATACTACGTTGGTTGGTCCCCGGAAGTGGCGGGCGGAATTTAGCCCGAATCCTCGATGGAAGTCGATCAAGTGCATATGAGCTGAGAGAGTGAAATATCAGTGTACTTGTACAGGCCCTTCTACTTTTTATAAATATTTCTTGTTGCTTTTTTTGTTAAGTTAATTTTTCCTGGTGTAGAGATAAGTTTCAGTTCTAATAATGCACTTCAAATACATTTTGGAGTGTCTGTTTGAGGCGTTTGGGGCGATTTCACCCTGGCCCCAAAATGCTCGCAACGACAATACGGGGGCATGATGACCCCTAAATTTTTAAAAACTTATTTTTCTATTGAAAATTATCACAAAATTCACCAAAAGTGTGCACGAAAGCCTTCGTATTTCACTTTTAAAACTCCAAAAAGTGCCCAAATGACAAGCTTGGTCGCTTCGCTGTGTCGCATTCAACTTGAGAACGTTTACGCGTCTGCTTCGATATATCCCCCCCCCCCCCTCCTCCGAAAGAAATTCTGTATACGGCCATGCTCTAAAGGGCCTGGCACATTGATTTATGTATACTTTCATTTTCATTATTTTTATCTCATTATCAACATGGCCTTTCGCAGAATTTTTTCCAGGGGGGCCGGGGCCGGAGCATGACGCGCGTAAACTTTCTCAAAAAAATCTTGAAAGCGAGACAGCCACGGGACCAAGCCCAAATGACAAGCTTGGTCGCTTCGCTGTCTCGCTTTCAACTTGAGAACGTTAACGCGCGTCTGCCCCCACCCCCGGCCCCGAAAGAAATTCTGTGAACGGCCAAAAGTCAAAAGAGCATATGGCACATTGATTTATATGTACTTTTCATTTTCATTATTTTTATCACATTATCATCATGGCCTTACACAGAATTTTTACCGGGGGGGGGGGGGAGCAGCTAGGACGCGCGTAAAGTTTCTCAAAAAAATCTTGAAAGCGAGACAGCGACGCGACCAAGCTCAAATGACAAGCTTGGTCGCTTCGCTTTTTCAAGATTTTTATGAGAAAGTTTACGCGCGTCCTGCTCCCCCCACCCCCCCCCCCCCCCCCGGAAAAAATTCTGCGTAAGGCCATGATGATAATGTGATAAAAATAATGAAAATGAAGTATACATAAATCAATGTGCCAGGCTCTTTAGAGCATGGCCGTATACATAATTTCTTTCGGAGGACGGGGGGGGGGGAAGCAGACGCGTAAACGTTCTCAAGTTGAAAGCGACACAGCGAAGCGACACAGCGAAGAGACCAAGCTTGTCATTTGGGCACTTTTTGGAGTTTTAAAAGTGAAATACGAAGGCTTTCGTGCACACTTTTGGTGAATTTTGTGATAATTTTCAATAGAAAAATAAGTTTTTAAAAATTTAGGGGTCATCATGCCCCCGTATTGTCGTTGCGAGCATTTTGGGGCCAGGGTGAAATCGCCCCAAACGCCTCAAACAGACACTCCAAAATGTATTTGAAGTGCATTATTAGAACTGAAACTTATCTCTACACCAGGAAAAATTAACTTAACAAAAAAAGCAACAAGAAATATTTATAAAAAGTAGAAGGGCCTGTACAAGTACACTGATATTTCACTCTCTCAGCTCATATGCACTTGATCGACTTCCATCGAGGATTCGGGCTAAATTCCGCCCGCCACTTCCGGGGACCAACCAACGTAGTATTTCGATGAAGAGCACTCCGTCGATTCACCGGTTGTCCCTACCGTACACGCGCGCCTATGGGGATTGTGAACTGTAGGAAAAATCGTATAAAATTACACTTTTTGATATTTCTACGAAGACGAAGTTATATAGAAAATGAAGAATATTACAATCAGACCATATCCCTAGAAAATTGCTTCAAGAAATGTCATTATGAAGAGGAAATGGACAAAAATTTGTGAAGAAAAATCACGAAAAAGGAAATCACATCATGAATATTCATATCATGGGCGGTCCCACATTTGCATGTTATAGCGAGTTTTCCATTATTTAATAAATAATGGCATTATTTAATAAATAATGGCATTATTTAATAAATAATGGTTATTTGTATATAAATAATGATTATTTGTATATAATGGCAAACTGTAAAAATTGTTTATAAATAATGATTATTTATAAATAATGGGATATTGAAACTAAATTATTATTTATAAATAATGAAGTAGATATTTCATTATTTAACAAATAATCTTTATTTATAAATAATGGAAAACTCGAACATTAAATAATGATTATTTATAAATAATGAGAATAATGGTGCACTCGAAAAAATTATTTATAAATAATGAAGTAGACGTTTTCATTATTTAACAAATAATCATTATTTATAAATAATGGAAAACTCAACAAATTATTTATAAATAATGAAAAACAAATAATCATTATTTATAAATAATGAAAAACAAATAATCATTATTTGTAAATAATGAAAAACAAATAATCATTATTTATAAATAATGAAAAACCAATTATCATTATTTATAAATAATGAAAAACAAATAATCATTATTTATAAATAATGAAAAACAAATAATCATTATTTGTAAATAATGAAAAACCAATTATCATTATTTATAAATAATGAAAAACAAATAATCATTATTTATAAATAATGAAAAACAAATAATCATTATTTGTAAATAATGAAAAACAAATAATCATTATTTATAAATAATGAAAAACAAATAATCATTATTTATAAATAATGAAAAACAAATAATCATTATTTATAAATAATGGAATGTCGAACTATTATTATTTACAAATATTGAAGTATTACTTGGAATTATATATAAATAATTAGAAATGATATTTTATATAATAGTAGTTATTTACAAATAAAATGTAAATTATATATAAATAATAGTTATTATTTAATAAATAATGATTATATAACAAATAATTGTTCTATATAATATTGGTACATTCGGCGCCTCATGGTAAACATGGTTTTATACAGGAGTCTACTGTGTGGTGAAAGATAGACTCCAGCAAGTTCAGCAGTGTCTTCTCCAAGTTTTCGATGAATAGATCTAGATCTGTAAATGCATATAACTCCTAATTGTGGTTCTAGATACCATGTGGTGTACACATATGGTTTTATACAGGAGTCTACTGTGTGGTGAAAGATAGACTTCAGCAAGTTCAGCAGTGTCTTCTCCAAGATTTCGATGACTAGATCTAGATCTGTAATGCATATAACTCCTAATTGTGGTTCTAGATACTCTGTGGTGTTCACATGTACAGGAGTCTACTGTGTGCTGAAAGATAGACTCCCGGGGGGGGGGGGGTACTCGACCCCAAAAATAGTAGGTGTGTGCCGCGGGTGAGACAAAAAACGGGGGCTCTGGAGCGGGCTTATTGTAAAAATGAGGGTCCTCAGAACGGGTTTTGGAGCTACATGTACAAATGTTTGTGAAAATGGGGGTCTTTGGAACGGGTCGCCTGCGTGTGAGTGCGTATGCATCCCTATGGAACGGGTATACGTGCATGCAACTAGCCCGGCGGCACGGGCGGCGGGTGTGCTCGCGCAGAGGCGATGGTCGGAAAGAGCTCTTCACCACATTGCAGCTCGTTGTAGCGGATCAATGCGGCCGGAACGGCGTAACGAAAAATATGCGAAGCTTTGGAATGGATTTCTTTCTTCTTTTTTCTCGATAAGAAGAAAATGCTGTGCTTTGGAGAGGCTTTCTTTGTTCTTTTTCTCAATAAGATAAAAATGCTATGCCTTGGAACGGAAATTTGAGTGTAAAATTGGGGGTCCTCTCCGCGGCACATACCCAACACGCATTATATACTGAGTGTCCCCCCCCCCCCCCCCCCCCCCCCCCCGGATAGACTTTGAACAGCAAGTTCAGAAGTGTCTTCACCTACATGTACATGTAGATTGTATCTGCTTTTCATGTACTTGGTAATTCAGATAATTCCTTTCGCAGCTCCACAAAATGAATCTGGATTGACCTATTAAAGCAAGTTGTCATGAAGAGGTGTGCCATGGTTAAATTGCTATTTCAAAAATTAAAAGAAGTGTGAAGTACATGCAGTATAAGAAATACCTTGGGATCACCTTCCAAACACAGGACAGGATATGCGGATGGATACTGCGAATCTCAAGTAATTAATTGGTAATTCACCCTTCTCGAGTTTTCTTTTTTTTTCAATAGTGGTATCTCTCTGATATTTTGTTGGTTAGGTAGGACTGGAATAAAAATTGCACTCGTTTTGTTCAGTTGCATGTACCAGCAAGATAGGCTACAGAGTGACATAATGAAGCTTTTAAAGGCTTCTCTTGACTAGTATGAAAGCCAGGTCTGATTTGTAATAATGAAGCTTAAGGGCTTTTCTTGACTATAAGTATGAAAGCCAGGTCTGATTTGATAATGGTGATGTAATAATGAAGCTTAAGGCTTCTCTTGACTGTGAAAGCCAGGTCTGATTTGATAATGGTGATGTAATGATTATGAATAGTCAAGTGTTTACTGCTTCTGGGATGTACATGTGCAGTGACATTGTTTCATGGGGAATGAGCAAGGGATGTTTCATCTTGTTTATACATGTTATAAGCTACTGAAATCGTTGCATCTGATTGGTTAAAAGTGCTTTTGCCATTGAAATCAATGAGGAGGCACTTCATGAAAAGCTCCCTGTACATGTAAGTCAGGACATGGAAATTTTACACTCTTATTTACAATGGACATTGTCGTTTTATTTTGTGCTGGAATAATTTGATTGATTTGATTCTCGATGTAGTGTATCTTGGTTCTTTTAGAGAGATATCGTAATACCTGTAAATGAATTTGAAAATTGAAATAGAAGCTCCTGAGAGTCCCATCCTTGGTAATTATACAAAAGCTGTGAAAACACTTTCTTTGGTATAAAGGTCATTCATGTCTAGGGCACCAACTCTTCGACATTGCTTCATGTATGTGAGACCTTGATGATCTACAAATGTTGTGGAAGTTCATATTTTCTTGTTGAAAATATTGATAATTTGAGTTGCTTGTCTGGTTTATGATATTGATTGCCATTGTTTATGTGTTTCCATGTATCCCTCTATTTTTTGTACAGTTGACGATTTGGATTTGGCCGACTTCTGCCCTTTGCCTTCAGGGGAGCATTTCATCAATATTTTTGTCCGACAGGTTGTCAGATCTGACAACTTTCCTTGAATCTGATTGGTTTAGAGGCACTGTTACCATGTAAACCATAGTAACTGTCGGATAAAATGGGACTTGTCTGATAAAACGTCCGACAAGTCCTTTCATGAAACGCTCCCCAGTTCTGATATAAAACTTGAGCATGTACTTGTAGTTCAATGATTTCATATATGTATTGTTCTTTGAGTGCAGAGTTAGAATAGTAAACATTAACATTGAATGTCAGACTGTAAAATAACCTGTGTGCAATGTATAAAGGATTAGTTGGAGTTTGTCTTTTGAGTTGGTTGTTGGAATACATAGACTACAAGAAGTCTGACTGATTTTTTCACAGTATATTTGCACGTGTCAGTGATCTTTAATAGGATGTATTGAGCAGTATTCCTGAAATAGAAGAATTGTTCAAGGTTTGAGACACTCGCACCATGGAGCTACTAACGGAACAGAATGGCACAATTTTGAATTCATAATGTGCAAGGATCGGAAAGTTAGCGAATAAACAGAAACCATGAAACAACTGACATACAGACTGATTCAAAGTTACTCTTTAAAGTTCCTTTAAAACCTCAGCAAGATGGTGATTTCATGAAAGGATATCAATTAAATTGATTTGGTATGGATATGACGTGGGTGCCAGATGTAATGGTAAGTGTATAATTATGTATTTGTTTTAAAATACATAGGTCCACATGTACCCAGAGTTGGCATGTTTTTAAACAGTGTGTTTTAAAACATGTTTTAAAACACATTTTAAAACACCCGTTTTTTTTTTTTTAATGTCTTTTAAAACACCGCATAGACTTGTGTGTTTTAAATTTGCATGGATGGGATTTAAGATTAATTTTAAAAAGAATACTTTTATTTCTTAAGTGTAGTATTATTTTCTTCTAATTAACTTAAACTCTTTATCAAAACCACTCTTTTTTCTCCTCTTATCTTTCCCCCTTTATTTTCCTCTTCTCCACTGCTATGTCATGTTCCTTTCCTCCCTTTAAATTGTGCACATCAATCCACATTGTAAAAACTGTGGTGTTAAAACTGACACCAGTGGGTGTTAATAGAGGACCACACCCTCTGGTGTTAAAATTACACCCTAGAGATTGAATACCGGTATAACACCAAAGAGTGTACATGTAACAACCAAAGGTGTTGCAATAACACCTATAGGTGCTGAACTAACACTGTCAATTTAACACCGGTGTAAAATAACTGGTGTGGTCCTCTATGTACACCGGTTAACACCGCATTTTTTGCTGTGCATGAATGAATGAAATGGAAGTGTTGCACAAGCATCATAAATAATATTTTACAAATGGAGTCAGTCTGTAAAACTGACATCATACTCTCGAGGTACACATGAAAGCAGGTAAAACTTTGCGCTTCGTAAAGATGAAGAAAAGTACTTAAAATAGTATAAGATAATCAGCTAGCAAACTGTAGTTAACCCTAACAGTCCCAGGGGACCTTAATGGCCCCCTCAAAAATTGCTATGATAAATCCATAACACGACCGGGCCACATCATATCTTTCAAGACTATTTTTGGGATGCATACATGTGTGTGCGGTCATGATATTACACGAGTGCATGTCAGACTCTGAATTGCTCTAAAAAAGTGATTTCATATATAAATCCAATGTGAATTCTAGCCAAAATTTGCATCTGTATCATTATTTGTACTTTTCGTAAATGATTGGAAAATTATTGAAAATAATTTCATTAAATGATAAAAAAACAAAGTGAAAAACGGTATTTTAGAAAATAAAAAAAACAGTCAAAGACATTTTTATACTGATTTTTTGTTTCAAATATGCATTTGATCAGAATTCCTCAATTAAAAATAGGGGTTGAAAACCAAAATTTGTATTTAATGCACTAAAATTGGCGTAATTGATTCAAATGAATTAAAGCATATTGATTTGATGTTCAAAATTAAGGTTTGAAACCCCATAGATTATTTAATTTTCTATCATTGTGCAAATTCTTGTTGCCCCCCCCCCCCCGATTGACAAGACTCAAAATACCCCAGGACAACATGTACATGTAGATCTACATGTATATTGTATGATTAAACTTATGAAATGTCAGCTTACTTTTAGGTGTTCTTTTTTTTAAGCATTCAATTTCCATGATGTAGTAATTTTGGCAAAATATCAACTTTTCTATTGGAAATTCAGTAAAAAAAAAATGAAGTCATCTCTTACTTACTCCAAAAATGTATTTAAAATGTCAAGAGCTTAAATCATACTGTATAGTTTGATTGATATACAGAAAATTGCATAATTTGTTGGGGAAAAAACCTTTTTAAAACGTTTTAAAACAATAAAAAATGTTTTATTTGTTTTTTTTATAATTTTTTTTTTCATTACAACCCTGCATGTACTATTCTTTTTAAATTCAGTACATGCTACATGTACTTGTAGGAGCCTGGGCTGGTATTCAATTGAGATGAGAGTAATGAATGACTAAAATATTACTAGCATTGGCTTTGCAAAATACTAATACTGATATTCAGATCAATTCTATTGTATTTTTTTTACCAAAAGAACAACAAGTTGTTAAACTTGGTGACAAAAATAAATGAAAAGAACATAGTAACATTTTTAACAGAACATGTTTCAAAGTAATCAAATTATCAAACCTCATTCCTCAGCCTGAAAATCATAAACAGATTCATGGGTATTTATTCACTGTCGATGTCAGGTGGTGAATTCAGTTTAAAAGAATGAGTGAAAGTAAAAATAACTAGGGCCTATGTTGGTTGATCAGAATAAGTTAAGGTTGGGGTACATTAAATACATGTTGATAGCATGATAATAATAATAGGCATTTATATAGCGCCATCTATCTAGAAATAATCTATTCCGAGGCGCAGTGTTTATTGTAATTATTACCCCGGCTTTAGCTCGAGCTGCCTTTCAGCGCTCAGTGCATTCAAGGAATTAATCCTGCCGGGTACCCATTCACTTCACCTGGGTTGAGTGCAGCACAATGTGGATAAATTTCCTGCTGAATGAAATTACGCCATGGCTGGGATTCAAACCCACGACCCTCTGTTTCAAAGTTAGAAGACTAATCCACTGGGCCACAACACTCCACTGGGCCACAATCATTATCATTTGGTATAATTGGGGTTTTCTCCATTTGGTGAAAAACCCTTCTTTGATTTTTATGTTTTCGTTGAAAATCTGTTTGGGCAGTATCAAGAATTTTGATAAGCATTATTTGCAGTAACGCTTGTAGATGCATTTTGTGACTTTTAAGCCGAATAATGCGCAGTTGTACTGGCACCAAATAATGCCAAATAATGTGCATTATGGTTGACTGCGTGTATGTAATGTACATCAATTTTTGTAAACTACTGGCCATAATTATTTTCAAACGTAGCTTGAAATTGGCTTGAATTTATCTAGCCTGGTGGGTGTTTTATAAAGCTGTTCGTCAGTTAAGAGCGACCTTAAGAACAACTGGCGATCCTTTCTTGTGATGATCGGTATATTCATTGGTGATGGTTAAGCGCGTAAGAAAGGTTCACCAGTCGTTCTTAAAGTTGCTCTGAACTTACAAACAGCTTTATGAAACACCCACCCGTATTGATACCACAAAGTCATCATTATACAAAAATAATAAATTAGATATTAGACTTCATGAGCTCATGTTAAAACAGACAAACAGCATCACTCATTTCCAAAGTAATAGGAAATTAAAATAGAAAATACCCCTGAAGTAAGCAGACTTCACGAGCCCACATTAAAAAAAAAAGACAAGAGCATCACTTGTTTCCATGACAACAGGGCAAGGACAGAAGGATGGTTGATTGGAAAACATCTCTATCTCTATATCTTGAATGTCTTCATCACCTCCCACCGTTGCTAATTAAAGAATAAAATGAGCGTCAGTGTATTAAATTTAATGTCTTATTGTTGAAAGGATTCTGGTTATATAAAAAGCAAAACAACCACAATACAGGTAGGTGTGCATGAACGATCTCGGGTGAAATCAATTTGCCTCTCAGTCTCACTGCCCAGAACATGAATTTTACTTGATATAATTTTGCAATCGTGATTACTGACAGAGGAATTCACTCTTAAAGATTTCTGCCCAACTTTGGCAAAAGGAAGCAAGTGACACAGCAGTCAAATTTCAGTTATTGTTGTTTCTGAAACACCATTTGTATGTTGCAGGTTCAGGCAAAATTTGGGGAAGAAATTATCGTTCTATGGAAAGATATTGCAGAAAATGTGCTGTTAAATTGCATTGACGCCTATGTACATGACGAACACACATTGCTTATTGCTCACAACAAATGATACTTATGTAACTTGTTTCCTTTTGCCAAAGTACGGGAGATTTGTGTTGTTGTTGATTCTCTATGCATGTAATGAAGACTTTTTTTTTCTTGCTCTCAACAGGGTGCAATAATAGGTATAGATGACGAAGATGATTCTACCTTCACTGTAACAGTAGACCAGAAGACGTTCCATTTCCAGGGTAAGATGAATTTCCTCTGTTGCTGATATTATAATTCATGTAGTTTTGCATCATTTTATTGAACAAATTTTCTGTATTCGTTATTTCATTGTTCATATTGTTTTACATCATTTTATTGAACCAATTTAAGTTGTTTTTTTGCCAATTTATTTATTCATGTTGTTTTGCATCATTCTATTGGACAATAGTAATGAAATAAAGAAGATTTATAGGCCCATATTCTAAACTCAGGTTTAAATCAAACTCTGGTCTAAGGTTGCGGTTTAGCTATGGGTAGCAGATTGCCATAAAAACTCAAACAGTAGAAATTCAATTTAACTGCATATTTGGAGCTACATTCATTCCTAACATACTATTTGGGAATGATAACTAAAATGATTTTCTTCACCATTAAAGTTTAGAAAAAAATGCAACATATATTTAGAAATGTACAATGTTAAAGGACAAGTCCACCGCAACAAAAACGTTGATTTGAATAAAAATAGAAAAATCCAACTAGCATAACACTGAAAATTTCATCAAAATCAAATGTAAAGTAAGAAAGTAATGGCATTTCTATGTTTCGCTTAATGCCACAAAATAGTAATGCGGACGCGTCGTGGTCTAGTGGTTCTGACTCTCGCCTTTCAAACAGAGGATCGTGGGTTCGAATCCTAACCATGGCGTGTTTTCCTTCAGCAAGAAATTTATCCGCACTGTGCTGCACTCGACCCAGGTGAGGTGAATGGGTACCCGGCAGGATTAATTCCTTGCATGCACTGAGCGCCGGTGATGGTAGCTCGAGCTAAAGCCGGGGTAATAATAGCAGCGCTTTGTATCCTCAGGCAAAAGGCGCTTTATAAATACAGCTATTATTATTATTATTATTATTAATATATGCACATCCTAGTCGGTATGCAAATGAGGGGACTGATGACATCATTCACTCACTATTTCTTTTGTATTTTATTTTATGAAATATGAAGTATTCTAATTTTCTCCTCATTGTCAGGTGAAACAAAGTGTAATTTTATTCCTCCCTGAACATGTGGTATTACCATTGTTTTAACATTTTATAGTTCATTAAAGTTGGTCTTAATGTCAAAAAGGTTAAAATTGAAATATTGTATAATTCAAACAATAAAATAAACAAAGGAAATAGTGAGTGATGGACATCATTGACTCTCTCATTTGTATGTCACTGAGTTGTGCATATAACTGTTTTGTGAAAACTGAAAAATAAGCAAAAACTTAAAAGTCATAACTTTCTTTTTTTACATCGGAGCAGGGTGCGACATAAGCGCTTGCCCGATTACCCGGGGCAAGTAAAAGTTAGAGTCGGGCAAGTGTTTTGAAGCAAAGACAAAAACTGCTTGCCCGAATTGGGCAAGCAAAATTCTCCTATGGAAATTATATTTTAGAAAGATTCCACATATTTCACCATCAAAATATAGAAAAGAAAAAGGGACAAAAAAAAGCAATATCATTAATTTCTTCTTTCAAAAAAGTTTATAATTCGAATTGCAAATTTTGCGCCATTTTCTGCAATAAACACACAGCTCAGAGACGTACACACACACACACAGAATCAATGGCAGTCTAGTATACCTAGCTACATGTAGCTAGCGCCTAGTCCACACAGCCGATGCATATAGTTAAGTTTCTACGGAGTACGGTGCACGTGCTGCACGAACGAAGTTTGCTCTGGAAGAAATCTCCCACAGAACTGTCAAAATTCACATTTCTTACCAATGAAAATTCTTGTAATGTCCATATTTCCTAAAAATTTGAGTAGCTCTGTCATTTGTAAGCAGTAAAAGGAGAAATTTTCACTTCTGTTATGCTTAAAAAAGATCGGGCTTCGAATGAGCGTCTGTATCGCACACACTGAAATACATTGTTTGACAGTCCCACATATGCATTTGTGTGTATGTTGATAAACTTGGTTTCTTTCGTAACTATTTTTTTAGCCAAGGAAATTGATAAATTTTCTTCTTTATTTATGACAGGATAGTTTGAGCTTTCTTCCTCTCTAATTTCTTTCTTTCTGCCTATGTTTCCTTCTTTTGAATCTCTTTATTTCTTTATAAATTTTCTTCTTTTGTTCATTTTTTCTGTTACTATAGCTGTCTTTCTTTATGTCATTCTTTTCTTTCTATCTTTTTTTCTTTCTTCCATCTAACCTTTGTTTACCTCTTTGTTTAATCCTTCCTTCTTTTTCCCCTTCCTTTCATTCTTTCTTACTGTCTTCCTTCCGTCCATCCATTCTTTACCTTTTCTTCTGTCTTTTTTTTCTTCCTTTATACTTTCTTCATCCCTTTCATTTTTTCTTTCCTTCATTCCTTCCTTTCTTTTTGTCTTTCATTCTTTCTTTCTCCTTCCTTTCTTTCCTTCTTTTTTTCTTTCTGTTTTTCTTTATTTCTGTCTTTCGTTCTTTTGATCTTTCTTTTTTCCATCCATCCTTTCTTTTCTTCCTTATTTTTTCTTTCTGCCTTCCTTCATCTCTTTCCTTCATTTCTTTCTGTCTTTCGTTGTATCTTTCTTTTCTTTTTTTCCTTCCTTCTATCTATCCTTATACCTTTTCTTTCTTCCTATCTTCCTTCTTTCCTTTCTCTCATTTTCTGTCTTTCTCTTTTCCTTCCTTCCATCAATCCTTTACCTTTTCTTTTTCTCTTTTCTTTCTTCCTTTCTTTTTACCTTTTTACCTTTTTTCTTTCTTTTTCTTTTTTTATTCGTTCCTTTCTTTCCTTCCTTTCTCTTCCCCTCAGTTTTTTTTTCTATTTTTTTTCTTTCCTTCTTTCTTTCTTCCTTTCTTTCCTTCTTTCTTTCTGATTTTCTTTTTTTGTGTCTTTTGTTCTTTTGATCTTTTTTTTTTCCATCCATCCTTTCTTTTCTTCCTTATTTTTTCTTTCTGCCTTCCTTCATCTCTTTCCTTCATTCCTTCCTTCATTTCTTTCTGTCTTTTGTTGTATCTTTCTTTTCCTTCCTTCCATCTATCCTTATACCTTTTCTTTCTTCCTTCTTTCCTTTCTCTCATTTTCTTTCTTTTCCTTCCTGTCTGTTTACCTTTTTTCTTTTTTGTTTTCCTTTTATTCATTCCTTTCTCTTCCTCATTTTTTTTCCTATTTTTTTTTCTCTCCATCCTCCTTTCCCTTCTTTCTTCCTATCTTTCCATCTTTCTCTTCCCCGCAGTCACTCTCTCTCTCTCTCTTTCTTTCTTTTTTTTTTTCTTTCTTCCTTCCTTTATTTCTTCGTCCTTTCTGTCTTTCTTACTTTTTTTCTTTCATTCTCTCCCCCTCTCTTAATTTTTTTTTCTCTGGTTATTTTCAATGATTTCCCCTTTTTTTATTGTGTGTCCTAGTCCCCTCCAAAATATATGGAAAATATATGAGATTAGGAAATTGATTAAAGAGCATATTTACCATTTATTTTGTCATGATGTTCAAGATAAAAATCATTAAAAAAAAGAAATACAACTACAAGGTACATCAGTAGTCATGTTGACAAATGTATTTTTAAAGCCGTCAATGGTATGGTATGTAAAACTATAAGGCTATAACTTATTTTGAAGCAATAAAACTTTGTTTTGAAGGATCTCTTCGGGCAAGTGAAATCTATACTCGGGCAAGTATTTTCCAACTATTTGAAAATTTACTTGCCCGACTGGGCAAGTGCTTCAAAAAAGTTATGTAGCACCCTGCATCGGAGTTTGAAGAAATTTTCAGCATTATGCTTGTTTGATTTTTTTTTCTATTGATTCAAATCAATTATCTTTCTGGGGTGGAGTTTACCTTGAAATATTAAAATTGTTCACTGATGGGATAAGAATATAAGACCAAATGTACATTGGACCAAGTGGGATTAGACCAAGTGGCGATTCAACTCTGTCAACTTTTTGCGAAGTGAACTCTACTTCCAACGAACCCCACAGTGCATCTAGATGATGTGAGGATTGATTGATTGAATATTCACAAATCAACCATGATGCTGTGTTTCTTGCATTCTTCTCCAGCGCAAAGTGCAGAAGAGAGGGAGCAGTGGGTCACAGCATTAGAAGAAACCGTCTTGAGACACAAACAAGCTCCGAAGGTAAGATGATAATCCTTATTTTGCATGTTTTGTGTAATAATCATGTTTATAGATATTCAAGTTTTAAGAAGAAAAAGAAGTCATGGAAGGTTACACGGGCCTAATCACAACTGGCAGGCAAAAGATATTCATTCGAGCCAACCCATTCTCAATTTTTAAATTTGATATTGCTGATTGACAAAAATGAATGAATATGACTGAAAATCTAACACTGATTCAAGGGAGGGTACCTACTGAACTTCCTTTTTCCAAATTGAAAAGATATATCGCCAATTTGGAACTATTTTTTACTTGCGGAAGAATTAGGGCCATTTTACTCTCTCAAGTGATGAATTTGATCATGTCAGGAGTAGTCTTCATAAATGCCGATTTATTTTCGAAATGAGCCGGTCGAGGTACCCTTTTCTGGTCAGATATGGAATGTCAGACATTTATCCTATCCACTGGTAGTAAACATTCAACCCTCGAATTTCCTTATTTTTTATGAATTTTTTAAAGTGCCACTTTAAAACACAAGTCTATGGGAAATTATTTAGGCCTGTGATAGCAGAAGAGGTAGGAGGGTTGGGTTGAGGATGGAGGGTGCACTTACTCGGGCAAATTGGAGGGAGTGGGGTAGGGGCGATTGCTGTAAAGTGTGAGGTGGATCCGGCTACCCCCGTTCATGGGGACAAATCTGGACTTAAAACTTTGGTTTGATGATGAAATTTTCAACTAAAGAACCTCGGATCAATTTTCACTTCAATGTTAAAGCATGGATACCAGTGAGAGTGGGAAGCTGGAATGTCTTTCAAAGTGTAATGATCCCTTTATTTTTTGGTGTGGCAATTTTATGTGTGATATGCATTGTAGGAGATATTGTTATCATTCTAGTGGGCCTGTATACAAGACTGCATTGTCACTCTGTTGCGTTCTGGGTGAAGAATCTTGGACAGTTTGATCGGTTTAGGACCGGAGCTGTTGCCATTCGAAGTGATTGTGGCATACTTGCTGTCTTTACTCGTTAGAGCCTAAAATTGGTGGAAGCGCCGTGGTGTAGCGGTTCTGACTCTCGCCTTGTAATCAGAGGGTCGTGTGTGCGAATCCCACCATGGCCTAGCGCCCTTTGGCAAGGCGTCAATCCACACATTGCCACTCTCACCCAGGTGCTAATTGGGTACCGGTAGGAAACAACTGTCATTGTGGTTGGTTTTAATAGCATGTGTGCGCCTAACAGGCTGCTTGGAATGCTATGAATCCAGTGATCTGGTGATAATAATTGTGAAGCGCTTTGAACAGTCGTAGATTGATAAAGCGCTATATAAATGCCAATTATTATGAAAATGCTTTGTGAATCGTTTGTGTGCTCTCCCTCATAGTTTATGTGATACTAGTAATCCTACATGTAAATGTACAGTAGTCATGAATTATATCCAGAGTCCCCTCTTTCATCGGCAAAATGAGACAATGCACAACATTTAAAAAACACTGAATTGATTCCCTGCCAAGTAAAAGAATGTATGGTCAATCGTGGATAGTGAAACTGCCCTTAAGATCCCTACTTTCAAAAGTATGAGCCAAATTTTGAGATCACATGTTCAATAGGGTTTATCCGGGATTTACCTTGGTGTATGTTTCTCTTTCGTTTTTTTACGATGCTAGTCAATATTTACTTGTCATTACGCTCCTGAACCTTGGTGTCTCTGTAAACACAACTCCCATGTACCTTGCATACATGTACTAATATTTTGTTTTGCCACTACCATACTGGTCTATATATTTACCGTTAATGGCGCTGGTTGGATTCATACATACATGTATGCATGGTGGATAGAAAAGCTGATGTTTGCTTGTGAATTATGCACAATTGGGTGAAGATACTATGAATGTACAGTGAATATCTGCAGGAAAAAATACCCATGGCCAAGGTAAGGATTATCACAATTGTTTTGAATTTTTTTCCTGACATGGACCCTGTTTCATAAAAGCTGTTACAAGCTCGTATTTTATTGGCTGAGAGAAAATCTGTCATAGGATTATTTTATGTGATACTTTTTATGAAACAAGGGCCTTGTTTCTACTTGTGCATATTGATTTTGATAAAATTATAGGAATTTCTGTAGACAGTATTTTTCCCTACTGCCCTTTCTGTGTATTGAACACAGTAGCAAATCAGAGGATTATTTTGTTTTTAACCGGAGAATGTGACTCTACATGTATGTCAAAACACTATTAAGTATAAATTCATTATGGTGTGCTTTGCCAGTGCGAAGCAATAGTAGACCTTCTTGTAACATCCCCCCCCAAAAAAAATACCCTTGAATATAAAAGAAGTAGTAGTTACTTTTCGGAATTACATGTACCAGAATTTACACAGACAGTCTGAGGCAAAATATATGTATTTTCTGCTTCAAGAATTTGAAAGTCTTCTGCATGATAATTTGCAAGATAACTTTTCTGGTTCAAGCAGGCGTAAGTATAACTTGGATAGATTGAGGCTTGAACAAGTGCTCATAATTGTTAGGGTATTTTTTTTTATTGGGCAGCTACTGTAGCTTCTAATTTATTTATTAGGTGGTCTGTCTATGACAGATCACCTCTTAATTTCGTCAGAATTTTCTTTATTATTTCTTTATTATTTATTTTTAGCACCTATGATTGTCGCCAACTTTTCTCCGAAATGGCTGAATCAATTTGGCTGATTTTTCTGTCATATATAGAGTCTATCATAGAGACGGCAAAATAAGCTTTTTAAGGTCATCTGGTCATGATGACGTCATCTACGCGCCATTTTGTAAAATTCTCAATTTGATCATATCAACATAACGGATCATCAATAATCAACCATATTTACATCAAAGAAACTTCACGTCAAAGGTCATCTGTCAAGGTCATGTAAAGGTCATGACGCGTGCGTACACGCGCAACAAAGCCAAAAAAATTATCCAAATGGCCTATGAAAAT
Source organism: Lytechinus pictus (assembly GCF_037042905.1). Taxonomy (NCBI): domain Eukaryota; kingdom Metazoa; phylum Echinodermata; class Echinoidea; order Temnopleuroida; family Toxopneustidae; genus Lytechinus; species Lytechinus pictus. The sequence goes on along the minus strand of NC_087255.1, from coordinate 5,719,213 downwards.
TTTTGGGTACGTTTCAGGTCATTTTAAGCATTTCAAAAATTTGCGTGCGCGCACATATGTGCGCGCGTTTCCACGTGTAACTCCTTAACACAACGCAGAAACACCGTTATTCTTATACCATTGCATTGATGATATAATTCTGAGCAATTTGATACCTTGATTAACCTTCTACAACCATTAATAACGAAATTAACACCCGTTAAATTTTGCAGCACGTGTGCGCGCGAGCTCTCACTACAGGCCATATATGGGCAAAAACATGTCTATTGAAAATTCACTGTAGCTCTTTAAATAGTCTGTTGACCCCAATTTTTTTTTTCATATATCGATGAGTATGAGTTGTAGATTTGATTTCATGTCACCATTGTCCCTCAATTCGGTCATGACGTCATCAAATTTGCGCCTAAACTGAAAATTTCATTTTTTTTAAAATGACGTCATCAAATTTGATCATAACTCCGTAAACATTGATTGTTTTTCGCCCAGATTTCGATATGTTGTAGTTTAGAATGTATTCTTTCTCCTCAGTTATCATGAATTTTCATTTTGAAAAATGCATCATGGCGTAAAACAGCGATGAAAAGAGGCATGTCATTTTTCCTCATTTTGCGTGTAATCTCTATGGGACATGACTTTTTCTGAAAACTAGATTCTACATTCCTCTATTTCGTGAGCTATATCTCCATTTTTTCTTATTAGTTATCCCTGAGCTTGTAGTATGTTGTAGCTGAGATTCTAAGCTTTCGGAAATGTGCCCTCCATTTTTTTATCAGATGCCGAGATCATGCCCGTTTTTCGCTTGCAAAATTGGATTTGCAATTCTCAAATTTCCTTACGTGTAATCTCTATGGGAACGTATAATTACTATGGGGAATATCGTGGCTCAATGGATAACGCACTTGACTAGCGTCCTCGGGGGCGCAGGTTCGATTCCTGGGGTGAACAAGATGATTTTTTTTTCCTTTTTTTTTTCTTTTTACCACCTCGTACATGATCCTTTATGACAATTAAAAGGTATAAAAGTAAAAATTTAGCAAGATAAAACAGATTATACTTTTTTCATACTTCAATTGTCAGTCGGACCTTTTTCACAGTGCTTTATCATCTCCCCTCATCTCCCGTCTTTCACAACTATTCCATCCATAATGAACATTCCGTTGTCATCATGATGATCATATTGATCTACATGAACATGGAGATAGTGATCATGATGCCGACAATAAGGACAGACCACCTAATTCGTCCGCATGACGAATTAAATTCTAGTTTTGTTTAGTATTGTAGTGGATTGTTATGAAAGGATATCTTTCTGAATATTTGTTTTATTTATTTATTCATTTATTTTATTTTATTTTATTATTATTTTTTTTTTTGGGGGGGGGGGGTGGGGGCGATTGGAAAGATGCTATTCAGGCATGATAGAACTGAGCAGAAAGGCAGACAGTAGTGCACAACAAGTTTTGGTTTAGATACATAATGCGTCATCAGAAGAAACCAGGCTTTCACTGCATTTACTTTGTGTATACATGCAACAGAACGAAAATGTCAAAATAATGACACAGAAAATAGGAGTCTTGCTTCTCTCCTAAAGAGAGAGAGGGGTGATGAAGAGGGGGAAAAGAGGAAAAAGGGTTAGACGGTGGGGGGGGGGAGAAAAAATACATGTAGAACAAGGGGAGATAAAGAGAGAGAGAGACAGTCAGACAGGCAAGAGTGGAGGCGAGAGAGAGAGGAAGAGGGGAAGAGAGAGAGATGGGAGGGGAATATATATAGCATGCTGCGATGACTCACACGGCTCATCAGAGCTTCCTCGTACGTCACGATCGCATCATCATCGGGTCATCCCATTAGTAAACCCCTTGTAGCGTGTGTCTGTGTGTAGGAATTCCATACCCATGAAAGAAAGAGAGAGAGAGAGAGAGAGGGGTGGAAAATATGCTGGAATAGACAATTGGGAATCAACTCGCAATGCATTGCATGATTTTATTGATCAAGTTGTGCTGGATGAATTAGGAATGCAGTGTATTTGATTTTAAAGATTGCGGAATATATAAACGTTTTAGCTTGATCAGGGTCAGGTAATATGATTTTTTTTTACTATATTTCATTCATTCTTTCCTCATTACAGAATTCTGCATGTTGTCTGCGTGTTTTATATCTTGTACTGTATGTAGGCCTATACTTTGACATTTATATACAAAATGACGTACATTTACCTTTCCTTTTAAATTTGATACAGATATACATGAACATGTGGATGAATTGCAGTAATTTTAAGTACTATACATTGTATACTTAGTTTTTTTTATTACATACACATTATCATACAGTATTGAGTATAGTATTTGTTTTCTCAAATATATAGAACTATTAAACAATATGATGTATAATTCAAATTCACATTAATGATTCAAATGTGTAAAATTGCACTTCCAAAATGATAATTGAAGCAACGTCAATGAATTGCAATTTGCAATCCATTGCTGAAATTTGTAACATACATGTATAGAGAAGATCCTGTTGTTAGGCGTAGTACATGTATATTTCATTGAAGTTTACCTTTTATGACAGAGTATACATGTTTATATAAACATATCTTATGTAGATTCGAATCAGTGATAGGTCAATACGCCATCACGTGATCATAGCTGCGAGGATCGCATTTTGGTATATTCGAGGTTTTGACGTCACCTCAGTGAATATAACTGCGTTGTATTTTCAATTGCGGCGTTATATTCACTAAGGTGACGTCACTCGCTGCTTACAAGTTGCGTAATCATGTAGTTTATTTGATGTACGCGCTAGTGTTAATGCGTCGATTGCATGAAGAACGCGCTTGATGTATTTTCCTTTTTTTTCTATTATGACGTAGACGGATCAGAGCTGTAGCAAGAATTTCGGGTTGGGGCCAGATGATGAAGGCAATCTCTGATGGCGAATCCATATAGACTATATAATATAACAGATATTGCCTGGTCTATCGTTTTAATACATAACATTTCAACTCCACTCCGAAGCTATATTTTTCCCTCGGGAGAATATTTTCCCTCAGCGCTGCGCGCTTCGGGCAAAATATAATCCCTTGGGAAAAATATAACTCCGTCGGGGAGAGGAAATGTTATATTCAAACTCTAGGTACAGGCAATATCTGTATAATATGACACCTAGATAGATCCTTGGCATTTGATTGGTTGTTTGATATCGATCATTCGGACCATTTTACAATGACGTCATCGACCGTGCAATTTAGGATCCATTCATTGTGCAATTTTGAATCCATACGATTTTGTCCATTGCATGCGACGCGGGCATTGTACGCGACAATCAACAGACCGAGCTTGCACTGCATGATCATATTTTGCATCGAAACCGATAAATATCCTATGAAAAATAATCTAGTTTTAAGTGTCATATAAACCAAATAATGAATGTTCCTGTATTCGTGCAATGGACAGAATACTTCGTTCGGTGAATGCCTCAGCTTTGCCTCGTTGAATGGATCTTTTCATCTTTCACTATTCTGTCCATTGCACTCATAAACATTCATTATTTGTATAACATGTACATATATGTTTAAATATGTTGCTGAGAGAAGAATAGAAATTGGGATAATCAGTACTCTTGATTGTTGCCATGTCAGGCAAATTATTTTCAGGATATAAAGTGGTATATCACTCGAATACATGTGGAGCAGTTTTACTTGGCAAAGAAATTCCATTCTGAATCAGTTATGTTATGTTGGCATATTCGCTGCCAGCAATATCAAAACCAAAACATTGTGCAATGAAATGTACTTCATGCCTGAAGTAATTTTCATTGCACAAGATTTGGGTTGGTTTTGCACAATAACCAGACAACAAGTTGGCTGGAAGCCCAGTGCACTGTCCAAGTGGGTGTATTTTATAAACCAAGTGGAAATTAGGGTATTTATAGACCATGTCATAATTGAGTCTGTTTTCAAGTGATTTGCTTATTTCATTTTATTTTTAAACATGTTTTATATTTAAAAATCTCACTTGTAGAGGTCTACTTGAAAACAGCTTAAGCACTACAGCCTACGCCTATCCATCATTAGAGAGCATTTCTTTAAATCATAAAATTTTGTGTCACTAGTTGAAAACAATATCATCTGTGTAACTTTTTTTTAATTAAAGAAAATTATCAATTTATAATGAAACCGGTAATATTAAAAGCTAGATGAGAAGGTGATATTGAGAGTAGATAAGCCCCATTGGCTGATGGGCTGCTTACAGTATTTAAGCATTGAAGCAAAGTTATTGGGTAGAACTCCAGGCTTATCTTACTATAATAAAAGAACAAAACTCATGAAAACAGAGATTATACGCACTGATGCATGTGATCACTGAGTCAGACAAAGTAAAGAAAAAAAGAATGCTTACAGTGTATCTCCTTAAAAGAAACCTTGACTCTTCTGAATAAAGCTTTTTAAAAAGCCAACTGTGGAATGCACGTGTATGTAAGTTTAAACTCTTTTTTAAACTCTTATTTTAGAACTTTTGTTAAAGGAGAATGAAACCCTTGAATCCAGCTGAATCCATATCAAAGAAAAAAATCAAAGAAACATATTGTTGAAAGTTTGAGGAAGATTGAATGAAAAATGAATAATAAGAAAGTTATGAGCATTTGAATATTGAGATCACTAATGCCATGTAGATCCTCCCATTGGCAATGCGACCAAGATATGTGATGTCACACATGTACAACTCCCTCATTACTTTAGTACTTATTTCACTTTATATTCTCACTTTTATAGAGTCTATCACAAGGTGAGGTGTTCTCTTTATGAGAGGACAAGTACAGGGGTTTCACAACATTATATCATTGATGAATCGTTTGTCATATGATTAGAATGAGCAAAAAGAGATGTTCTGGTGTATATTTTCAGTGTCCAAATGGGGAGAGTTGTTCATCTGTGACATCATAGATCTTGGTCGCATTGCCAATGGGAGGATCTCCATAGCATTAGTGATCTCGACATTCAAATGCTCATAACTCTTCTATTGCTAGTCCTATTTTACCAGGTACTCAAAATTTTGTTGATCTTATTCTTTGATTTTTCTGCTTTCACAAAAGCTAAGTTGCTCCAAGAGTTTCGTTCTCCTTTAAGTTTTTCTCATGCCTGTGATTTAACATTAAATCTATCCAGCTGTTTCTTTTCTATGGACATGTTAGTAGTGACAAGGTAATCTATTATAGTCACTATGCCATAAGCTACACCCAATTTGAAAAGCACCAGCAGCAAGCCACATGGCAGTGCGTCCACTTTTCAAAACAAAACCTCCTGGAATTTACTCTGAAAGTTACTGGAATTTTACAAAATATCTTGGAATTGTACAAATTCTTTCATAAGATGTTATACTTCTCTTCTACATGTACACACAAAAAAGATGAAATATAGGTCCCAGTGCTGTTATGAGCCAAACATTTTGAGGGGCGAAATATGACCAAAGACGTATTTCGGGCAAAAGAATTGCGAGCAAGCAAAAATGTTGATATTTTAATTACAAAGATCCAATTTTGAGAAAGCTTTTGACATAATATTCAGAAAATAATATCATTCTTGGAAATGATAACTTCCCGGAATTTGTCACTTCTCGCAATGATCTTGGAAAATAGCAAAACTTCCCGGAATTTCCTGGATTTCGGGAAGAGTGGAAGCACTGCCATATGGGGAAGTTACAAATTTAAAGATCAAGTCCACCGCAGAAAAATGTTGATTTGAATAAATAGAGAAAAATCAAACGCTGTAAATATCATCAAAATTGGATGTAAAATAATACAATGAGAAGGAGGCGGAGATAGAGTAGGAGGTAGAGGAAGAACAGGATGAGGAGACAAAACTATACAATAGAGAAGGAAACGTTAGAGGAAGAAAGGGAGGAGAAAGATGGTAAATGGTGTTTTTTTTTCAACCTGATTGCTTAGAAAGTATAAATGCTTGTAAGCAAGCAACCAGAGGACAGATGGTTGAAGGTCCTCTCTGTGGGACTTGCTAATGAGGATGAATGCCTTTATTACCAAAAGGCACTAGCGCACCAAGTGGGAATTGAACCCGGGTCACCTGATTCTGAAACTCCCGCTCTACCGACTGAGAAGAAAGTGGAGGAAGAAGAAAAGTAGGGGTGGGAGACGAAGTGGAAGATGTGGGAGTGGAAGAGGAGAAGGAGAAAGAGGAGGAGGGAGAAAGAGTTTGAGGGGGATGAAGAAGAGGACATGAGGAAAAGAACAGAAGAGATGGAAAAGAAAAAGGATAAGGAGAATGTGCGGTGGTGGAGGAGAGGAGGATAGAGGAGGAGAAGAGCAATGAGGGCGCTATCAATTTCAAGCTTAACCGCTCCCAATGGCGGTCTCCTGCGTTCAGTAATTAAATTTTTTAATTATTATAAGTATTATTATTAAAAAGTGAAGTTTATGCTCACATCATTATTTTGTATTCATTATGTATTATGATCATATTGTTCATATTATGTAAACAAATTTGATATTGTATTATTTTGAACGCAGTAATAAAAGCAAGCAAACAAACAATTATCACAATAATTTCTCCCTTTCCTTATAAACCACAGTACGGACTGCCCCTCCCGCTCGCCACGCCCTCTGTCCAAGACTTTGAACGCAAGCTGTTTGAGGCCGACGCCTACCTACAGATCTTGATCGCACAGGTGGAAAGTCTGGAGGATAGGATCAGTAAGCTGGAGAACGCGGAAGAAAGGACTCACCATGAGAAGTTGCGAGAAAATGGGAAGGTAAATGTGATGATGATGATCGTCGATGTGATGATTATATTGAAATCATCTTGTAACTTTGTATTATATGAGCTATGCAGCCTTATATTCCATCTGAATGGAGGATTAATTTTTCAAAGTTTGATAAGAAAGGCAGGTGGTTTTCATGCTACATTTACATGACATATGCAATAGACATGCACTGAAGGCAAATTAAAAAAAAAAGCTTTCTTTGTTTTACTGCGTCTAGTGAAAGTGATCCATGCGCTATTTAAAAAAAACCTTTCTAGAACAGTCTGTATTGTCCACTGATCTGTAGGCCTTTGCCCCGTCTTACAAAGAGTTACAATTAATCCCTTCAACCACAACTATGGAAAGCCAGCAACGTCAACCCGTAAAACACATATTTGTTCAGAATATTTCCTAAATGTGAATGATGTATATTCATACATTCATATTTTTTTTTGAAAATTCAGTGTTCTTCTCTTTGTTTACAAAGGAAATTAGAAAACAATTATGAAGTTGATGGATTGCCATATCATTGAGGTTGATCGGATCAATCATAACTCTTGTAAGAGTCTAAGAAGGGGCCCCCGGAAGTTTAATAAATGGTCAGTTCATACAGTTTGGTTCTATGAGACATGCTGACATGTTATGACCATTTGTTCAATACATAGATCACCTGATCATTTGTTATTATTTTGAAGTAATGAAGAAGACTTAATATTGATTTCTTGTTTTGTAGGCTATGATCGAATCAGTGAAGCAGGCCATCGTTCTACTCCAGGTAGCAAAGGTAAGAAAAGTCCATTTCTTAAAGATCCAAAACTCTGAAATGATTCATTTATGATAAATAAATTATCAAAGACCCCTTTCTCATTACACTTTCTAAAACTAGTGTACTGGAAACCGGTTTGGAAAATCGCTTTGTTAGCGTTCCTATTTGATCACCCGAAAGTGGTTTTCAAAATCACTTCACATAAAGCGATCTTGTTACTATTACTATGGGAACGCTCTCAGTGGGGTGACATGTTTCGCGCAAAATTCAAAACCGCAGCTTAGGCATTCTACACACAGTGTGTGGAGTAGCGCGCTCAAAATGTGCGAAGATCGCTTCCTGAAGAGCAGTTGTGTCCTTACCCTAAAACCAGTTTAACGAAGCAAAGCGATCTTGAAAACTACATCGCGAGGTGGTTTTATGACTGGTTTGGAAGATCGCTTCGACTGTTCTCATTACGTTAAACTAGTTTCCAGTAAACTAGTTTTAGGAAGGTAGTGAGAACGGTGTCAAAGACAATATATCTACAATAACAGGTTGAATGCACCTGTTGGAGAGTGAATGGTTTCGCTATAACACATGTTTTCCAAAGACTCCAGCTCGCATATATCCAGGCTCAGTTTCAAATGGGTTAAATGATTAATTGGTTCTAAAGATTGTTCTTGTCTGTCAGATGTGACGCTGGTGGCCTGGCGCACCATAATTATTACCCCAGCTCTAGCACAGGTGCCAATGAGATGCTCTCAGCATTTCAAGGAATAAATTCCCGCCTGATACCCAGTTACCTCACCTGTTAGGCGTTTCATAAAACTGTTCGTAAGTTAAGAGCGACTTTAAGAATGACTGGTGAACCTTTTTTATGCGCTTAACCATCGCCTACGAATATACCATTTACCACAAGAAAGGATCACCAGTCGTTCTTAAAGTCACTCTTACATGTAACTTACGAACAGCTGTATGAAACACCCACCTGGGTTGAGTGCGGCAAATATAGATCTATGCCTTGTCAAAGGATATACATGTGAATTTAATGTCAAGAATAGTGCAAGGAAAAACATGGCTGTTACAATACTGTATACAATAGAATAGTTTGTCATTTGATATTGCTCAGTGGCTTCACATTTTTAAGGTCTGATAGCCCCATAACGTAAAGCTTTAAAGGGAAGTTGACCCTGACAAATAGTTTATTGTAAAAATAGCAGAAAAATAATAAAAATATTGTCAAAGGTGTGAGAAAAATCCATCGAAGAATAAAAAACTAATTAGGATTTTAATTACTAGATATGTGACGTCATATGCGAGCAGCATTCCCATATAGCGAATGGTAAAAAAATCAATGAAATAATTTTTTTTCAGAAAATTGAAAATGTTTTTACTGTACCTTTTGTATATCAATATTCAAATCATTTCACCCAATCATGAAAAGAAAATAAAAATAAGTCATCAGGAACCATTAAAAAAATGAAATTCATGCATTTTATGTTACATAACATATGGGGCAGCTGCTCGTTTATATGATGTCACAAATCCAAAACTTAATATTCTAATAACTTTCTTAATCTTTAACGGTTTTCCTCAAACCTTCACCAATATTTTTGATCATTTTTTCTGCTATTTTAACATCAAACGTTTCTTCAGGGTGAACTCTCCCTTTAATTAATCGTTGGGATGATTTCTGTTATTGATTGATTGTATTGATTATTACGTATAATCAATATTAAAAACCATCCCCGCGATCAATCACAAGGCTTTGTGTTACAGAGCCCTGGAATGTCCCGGGGGGCCAGTCAAATACAGGTATATTACTGTATACACACGCGTGACCAAAAAAACGCGTTTAAAGGGGCGTTTTTTCAGTTTTGGACGCGGTTTGCGCTAGGACTCGTTCAGGGTATCAAAAACACAGATTTTCAAGAAAAAGATAAAAGTTTTGAAAGACTGGTCAATGGTCAATCGCGGGGTCAGACGTATTTAGGGTATGTTTTTTTCCCCAAAGCTTTTTTTTTTTAAGACTAGCCAAACGTGTTTTATGGATATGTTTTTTTTTCCCAAGCTTTTTCCCCGAGGTCATATTTTGGCAACAACTTGTTTAGGGGCCAAAATGTGTAAATAAAGCCCGTGAAAAACTTTTTTAGGGGGTTATTTTACACACACAGAAAAACTCGTTTAGGGGGTATGTTTTTTTTTCCCAAGCTTTTTCCCCGAGGTCATATTTTGGCAACAACTTGTTTAGGGGCCAAAATGTGTAAATAAATCCTGTGAAAAACTTTTTTAGGGGGTTATTTTACACACACAGAAAAACTCGTTTAGGGGGTGTTTGGAAATTACTTGGTCACGCGTGTGTACAGCAATATATTTGACCCCCCCCCCCCCCCCCCCCCCCCAGGGTGGAATGTGGACAGGATGTCAAGTCATGGATCGATACAGAAGTTGTGGTTTTTGCCCAAATATGATACAGAAATTACCAATCTGCATATGATATGCTCTTCTCTTTGACAAACACAAGGGCAATAAACATGTTCAGTCATGTGTGTGCAGAGAATATGAATGTGTATACAACAGATAGAAAAAGAACATGTATTTGATGAAGCGGAATAGCTGCAAGGTGTGCCTGATTAATAGATTAGAGCTGAGAGAAATATGCAGTCGTGATAATCATCAAATGTGTGTTTGCATTACATGTACATAAATATGTAAAGTAGTTTTGTTTACTTTATAATAGAAAAGAATGAAAGATTCCCCATTTCTATTGTTTATCAAAAAGGCAGTGTATATGTATATAGAGAGTTATTAAATACTCATTCAGCCCCATTCATTATAATTTAGATTTTTAGGGGAAAGGGGGGGGGGGGTCTTGATTCAATTGATTCCAGAAATGAATTAATTGTCAGTGTAAATTGTAGTTGCAACCACCCCACCCCTCCCCTCACCCACATACAAACAAAGTTTTTCTTTATTTGATTTATCATTAAGATTACTGTAGTACATTTTATATCATAGTTAGTACATTTTACATGTACATGTATATGGGCTATTTTTTATTATTCCATACGACCAGTATTTAATTTTTTAGGAAACATTTCCTAATGCCAAGAGCCCTCTACACTGTTTCTCTCAATGTTCAATATCTTCTTTCATCTTTGATACCCGTACATTCTGTATGACACTATTAAAAAGACAGCATTGAAGTACCCTTTTGTAAAATACCCCCATCCCCACCCCTCCCCTGCGACCGATGATATTGTTTTTACCTGTTTCAATTTTCATCAATACATTGTATTCCAAACTCTGGTGAGAATCTGAGCCTTATATTTTGGTTTTGTCCATGTACAGTACACAATTCTTCCAGTTAACACAGAAGTAAGTAAATTAATCCAAATTTTGTTGAGAATGGAACTCCCTCCTGTGTCAAAATGGTTTCCCCTCCTTAGTATGTATAAAAAAAAATAACGAAAAAAAAATGAATCAAAGTTAACTTGCTGCTCAAGCTCTTTGCGGTCTGCAAACCTTCCTTGCACCCTCTCCAAATCCCAGTAAAATAAATCCTAGCTTCTAAATGCAGAAAATATACTAAAATTATCACTATTAATTGGATAGTCCAGGCTGGAGATGTTTATATCTCAATAGAGTAAAATTCACAGAGCAAAATGCTGAAAATTTGATCAAAATCGGGTAACAAATAACAAAGTTATTAAATTTTAAAGATTTGCAGTATTCCGGTGAGACAGTCTAGGCATGTCTTTATGAATATTCACTAGGTATGCTGATGATGTCACATCCCCACTTGTTTTTTTGTATTTTATTATAAGAAATTAGGTTTATTCAAAAATTTTCAACCAAGAACTTAAACAATTGGATTGACAACTGATTAAGTGCATTAGTTATTTATTGCTGCAACTTATTTTATCATAAAGGAGACATATCAGTTACACATGTATGAAAAAATGAAACATTTATGATTTCATGTAATAACATAAGAAAAAGGGAAGCGGGGATGTGACATCATCTGCCCACCTAATGAATATTCATCATGACCATGTGCATATGGTAACTGTTTTCACAAAATATTGATAAACTTTCAAATTCAATAACTTTGTTTATTTGTTATCCGATTTTGATGAAATTTTCAGCATTTTGCTCTGTGCATTTTACTCTATTTATTTAGATATAAACATTTTCAGCCCGGACCATCCCTTTAAAGCTACAATGTAGTTATACCAGGGAATTGATAGTTAGATTGATCATTGTGAGAGTTATTAAGAAAAAGAATCACTGCTTTGCACATGATCTTAGAGAAGAGTCCAATCACTATTGCAAATTAGGTAACCGTTCACCATGATGATCATAAAAGTTATAATTATGATGCTCAAACAATATATTATTAACTTTTACTATTTTAGACACTAAACTCATCAAATTTTAAAAGGAAACAATATAATTACAGGAATAATGATTTGAAATATGGTTATCAAGGCCTCCATGTTTCTTTTTTTTTTCTTCAAAAAACATGTACATCACATTGTATAGATAAACAAAACTTTGATTCATTTTTAATACATGTGCAATATTTTTTGTGTAGTTAGTATAGTTATTTGCAACAAAGATTTATTTTTTATTTTAATTTGATATATTACAAATAACTGACTATAATAAACATTTCTAAGCATTTTTGTATCTATAATTGGACAATTATTTGAATTTTTTCATTTCCAGTGTGGTGTGTTATACTGACCTTTTTTTCTGCAATCTGCATGCAACTTTATATGTATTCTTTGAATATTGATTAATTCAAAATATTCTGTAAAGTTTCCAGTTGTGCCAATTCTGCCAATTTTGATTACGTGTACATGAATATCTTATACTTGCACAAGTCTGTCTTGGTGATTTTCATTATACATCTCTATATGTACAGTAAGCACCTTTTCGGGGAGGCTGCCAGATGGACCATTTCCAAAATGAAGTCTGTAAACTGATTTGTATGTTGCAGAATGCATGTTTGTTATAAATAAAAAATAAACCAAATAATAATAAATCGATGTGGGGGATATATTATTGGGTGATTACAATAACTTAAGAGTATGATATACGTACATGTACCAGGGTTTGGTTTTGGTGTGAGGATGTGAACCTGCTCGTTTTAGCATGAATACTGACTTAATTCAGAGTTCAATTTACACATAAATTCTGTGATATTAAAAGCTTAAAGCAGATACAAACCAATAGCGCCATCTCGAGTCCTCAACTACTCATACCTGGCCAGTTTCCTGACCCATAATGCTAGTGTAGTCTAGTAATATAGACCAACTTGAATGATAACAATTTTAATCAACTACTCAATACATTAATACCGCAATAATTATGTTACCAAGTAGCAAAACAATTACTTTTCCTCTCAAAACTTTTTTGTTTCTCTATACAAATACAATTATAGGTCAATTTATTCTCTGTAGTATTAGTAGATGTCTGAAAACATATATTTTAAGACTATGTATTTATAACACACAGTCAATGAGAGACCACACACAGTTCACTCCCCCTTTAAAGTCTGAGCATTGACCTGAATTTAAGATTACTGTTGTGGCTTGTGCTACAACGGTAGTACATGATTGTACATGTATTGCTCCAACACCAGCACCACCTTTTTAACTCTGAAACCTCATTGAGTGTTTGAGTATTAACTAGAAAGCATTTTGCCAAAATTCATTTTTTTTTTTTAGGCCTCATGCTTGCTACATTTTTTATGGAATCAAAGTGTAGAAGAGGGACCAATCAAATTCTGGATTTAGTTTGAATCGATAAAGATCTATTTTTCATTCTTGATGGATTTATTTTAAAATCTTTAAGATTCAAACTTAATACAGAATTTGATTCAATTTAATTGCAAACACATTCCACCTTGATTTACATTAAATGACAAGTACAAAGATACAGAGATTGTAACACGATGATGACACATAGGAATGCTGATAGTGTTATATAGGGTACGTATATACATCTACCAGCAGTACTTGGTGTGTTGATACAAAAATTTTGAGGGGATTGAAATTCTAATAGCATTTAGCATTTGAAAGACTAGTATTAGTACACATTGTAACATAGACATTTGCAAGTGTAGAATTTGGAATGTTCATCTTATATACTGTCCCTTCTTGTATTCACGTTGTTTTCGTACACATGTATTAAGCTAGAATATTTGCCTTGACCTGCTCATTGAGTCGAAGTACAGTATTTGTACAGAGTGGATGAATGAAAGAATTGAAATTGGATCATCAAATGAATTAATATGGAAATAACTATTAAAGTGCAGGTACAGTATGCAATTGAATAGAATAAAAACAGACAATTGAATAGATTAGTTGATGAATACATACATGTGGCTTTAAAAATTGAAACTGAAATGGAAACAAAGGATGGATTTTTTGTCTTTTCTACATCTATCCTCTCTACTTTATAAATTTAATGAGGTTTTCTAGCCTTTAGATTATTTTTTTCGAGACATGTTTATTCATGCACAGTCACTGTAATGTCACAAGTTAATCCTCTTTTATATATTTGTTTATGTTATGGCTTATTTTATATACCGGTATTGCATACAATTATGTCACACTTGATATTTTGAATGCAGTACTTAATAAAAGCAAACAAACAAACAATATATTTGAATTCTAACCGAAGGAGTTAATTTTATTCGCCAAATGATAATTCTATCATGTACAGTACATGGTTCTTGACTTTGAAATGCATTTCTTCTGTGAGTTTTACAAATACAGTATCTGAGATCATTTGCTGAAGTGCAGACTCATATTTACAATGAATATAAATTTGTATTGTCATTGGGCTATGTTCTGAGCTTGTACATTGCTAAAATTCGCTAATATTTCTCACGTTATATGTGTCTCATTAACATATATCTGTACAAGCTATTAGTTTGCAATATGCAATTGATTTGCAATGTTTCTTGATCAATATCTGCTTTGGTTTATAAGAAACTTATTTTAACAGTTAACATGATAGGGCATAGCATGCTTCAATTTCTGCAATATCTCTTTTTTTTTCTTTGCTGTATGTTATTTTTACATTCTACTCTTTATTATTATTTTCCAGTGTATGTTAAAGCAGTGATTCAAAATAACATCTTCTATGTATACACTTTGAATATATTTAGTTTAAAAGTATGTTATTATGATGGGAAAGATGATGTCATTTTAATCCATAATGATATACTGATTTGATATTTTTTGCATAGGGCTGCTATTTTGGGGGGATCGTTTTGTATAGAGGCAAAATTTTAAACCATAAGGATTTACAATTGATATTTCAATTGAAGGGCATTTATTGTTTTTTTTTTTCATTTTATAGAGGTAAAATACTCTTTACTCTCAATACTACATGTATAATAGCACCAAAGCTCTAGAAAGTTACAATTTTTAAGAGACCACTAGAGGTATGCCAGTAATGTGATTTGAATCATCTGTGTAAACTCAGATTAATTTTGGGACTAGGCAATATACTAAATTGTGCCTCCAACAACAACATCAAAATCAGCCAATGCTCTGGCTTGAGACTCCCAAGTAATGTGTTTAATAGCATGCACATAGAGAATATTCACTTTCCTCTTATTTGTTTTTTTTTATTCTTGCCCCCCCCCCCCCACCCCATCCACCCTCTTCAGAATACATTGAATCCTGTGAATGGTTTTCTTCAGCCAGAGATGTTATTAGATGACGACGATACTACCACTGCCAACGTGCCTTCACAACACAAGAAAGGTATTAATAGGCATTATATAGCGCCATCTACATGTATCTAAAAATATACTTCGAGGTGCATTATTATTATCCCAGCTTTAGCTTCAGTTACTGTTTCTATGTATCTATTCAATTCTAGTCGAAACATTTCAATCATATCAAATTCGATCAGATCAGATTAAGTTAGAGTATATCAGTCACGTCATATTATATCATATAAAATCAAGTCAAGTCACATCCATCACATATATTTAAATCAGGTCCAATTCAATTAAAATATAGCAGTCACTTCAAGTCAAATCAGGGCTCCGTGACACGAAGGTTAGGGATTAATCGCTAATTTGAAAGAACGATTCTGATTGGTTCATAGTCAGTCTACTGAGCAAAAATGCCCATGCACATGATGATCTTGATAGACCGTTTCATTTAGTGATTAATTGCTAACCTTTGTGTGTTACGGAACCAGATCAAATCTAGTCGAGTTAAAGTATGTCAAATCAAGATTTGTCAAGTCGATCATAGAAATCACATGAAGCTCTGAATCAATCAAATAAAGTTGAAAGAAATCAAATCATATCAAATGATATCACATCAACAGGTAGTCCTGATGCGAGCATAGACTCCGCTGAAGAAGTCTTGGAAGCACCCATGCCTCACCGGACCCTTCACGGTCCCACCATGGCGGCCACTGCGTCCCCCATGACCTCTGCACCCCTCTCTATGACCCGGCACCCCCGTCAAGAGATCCCCGCCCTCTCCTACTCGAGCTCCGATGAAGACGACTTCTTTGATGCAGACGAGTACCAAGAGGGTGAAGACAATGACAAGTAAGTCTCTTAAATATTAGTTAATAATAATAGTAATAATATCAATAATAATAGTGATAATAATAATAGTGATAATAATAGTAATGATAATAATATTAATAATAATAATATTGATGATAAATACTAATAATAATAATATTAATAATTATAGTGATAATAATAATATTAATAATATTAGTAATAATACTAATATTAATAATAATAATAATAATAATAGTAATAATATTGATAATAATAGTAATAATGATAATATTGATAATAATAGTAATAATAATAATATACATAATAGTAGTAATAATAGTAATAATATTAATGATGATGATGATGATGATAATGATAATGGTATATTCAACCAGGGTAGCCACTTCAGTTCCTAAAACTGTTCTCCCAGTGGGCCCTGCTAATATTAATACCCCGGTTTTATCTCGGCTACCTAGACGCTCAAGCATTTATGGAATTTCTTCCTACCGCTTTAAGCTACCGAGTACAACAATATGATATCTTTAACTATGTTATAAGCTATTGAAACATCAGTATGATCAATGATAACTATGTTTTAAGCTACTGAAATGCGTCAATGGGATAAATATAAGCTTATTAAAAAAAAACTACTGAAATCAGGCAACATGATAACCATAGCTATGTTCTAAGCTGCTGAAATCTAGTAATCGGGTAATAATGACTATGTTATAAGCTACTACAAACCAATATGGTGTAATTATTGTTATTCACTGTTACTTTTTGTTTGGACTGAATTAGAGTATTCCATAGAAATGCTGAGAAGGTTGAGGGGAGATTGCAGACTAGAGCAAGACAAGATAGCTGTCCTGAAGAAATGGACCAAGATGGTACGTATACTCAAAGGCCCGTATTCGGAAGTCAGGTTTAACTTCGACTGTGGTCTAACTCTGTGCTAAAATTATGGGAAGCCAAATGTTTCAAAATTTTGTTTACAGTGAATGCTTCTCATGTTTACTGTGCTCTTTACTAATTCTTTAATGGTGAAGACAACTGTCATACATGTACTTATCCTTCCCAGGCAGTTAATAGTGTTTTTGGAGTCAAATGAGCTGATACATCGAATCTCTACTGTTGGAGATTTATGTAACAATTGGCTTTCCATAGTTAAACCACAACTTAAAACCAGAGTTTAAATCAAACCCGACTTCAGAATACGGGCCTATGTAAATTCCAGGGCCCCGTCTTACAAAGAGTTACGATTGATCCGATCAACCTCAACTGTATGGAAATCCATCAATGTCGTAATTTTTTCTGCAGGAAATTTGCACAATGTCCTTTGTAAACAAAGAGCACACTAAATTTTTATGAAAAAATATGAATGCATGAATATACATCATATCTAGAAATATTTGGATAATTAACATGCATTTTTTATGTTGACGTCGTTGGCTTTCCATAGTTGAGGTTGATTGGATCAATAGCAACTCTTTGTAAGACGGGGCCCAATTGTGGTAATGTTCTCAATCACTTGAACTGTTTCAAAGTTAACAAGTGTATGTAATTATTCTATTACCCAAGCAAAGTTATGTGTATTATATTAGACAAAGATGTGGATACTTGCTTGGTATTTGATAAACGAACTTCCATCTTGAAAAATAAAGGGCTGGTCAATAGAACTAAAGACCTATCTTTTCCAGCAACTTTGTGAATAATGTGTGACGTATGGGGGAGCTGGTGCCTTTGAATGTTTTCTTTTTTTACAGATAAATGGCGCTATACAAATGCTGTTCATCATCAACTATTCATTAAGACCAGTCATTAGTAGATTTTTCTCTTAGCTGAAATAAATACTGGTAACATGACTGATTTCAACCAATCATTTGATTGGAATCCATATGGGTGTGTTGGCCCAGTTGGTAGAGCGTCCATCTCACAACCGGGAGGTCGGGGGTCCAAACCCCCGGCCGCGTCAGACCAAAAGACATTAAAAGATGGGAATTGCTGCTACCCTGTTTGATGTTCAACGATAAAAGGGATAGAGCCTCGTCGATCTGGCGGCTGTCAGGCCAACAATCAGTTGGGCAAAGCAAATTTTCAGCATATTTCATTTCATGTCTATTTCGAACAATAAAATATGGATTTTTGGATATCATCATTGTATAATAGAAAAACAAGATAGTTTGTATCAGTTTTTTATTAGAAAGATATAAACTCTGCGGGGTAGGAAATAGTGCTTGTTTTCTAGCAGCTATTTCTTTCATTATGAGGGCTAGTTTTTTGTGCAAAGAGCAATTAGTGCTGTAAAAAAGTTATTCTGCTGTATGTAGAAAATTGAATTTCTTCATTTTTTTGGATATTGTTCGTGGCAGATGTTGGGGGGGGACTTTAGGAAAGGTGGTCACCCCAATGCATACAATTTTTTTGGGGGGGGGCTGGCTGTCATGATGGCAAAATCTCCCTTTACCTTCGTTAAAGGTAAAAGAAAGTACATGTAGTTGCAGCAAACAATAAGTTTATGAGAAAGTCTTTTAAATCAAGGTTAATTGTCACGTAATTTATCACATATCTATATCTAGTACATTAATGTAAACTCATCTTTGTGAAATCATGAAATCTTAGCTCAAAACCGATAATTCTGATGATCACTAACACAGAAAAGCATATGTGGGACAATGTATTATTGCTTGGAAAAAATACCCAACATTTGATTGAGTTCCGCGTTTACTTCGTTCATTTCTCAGCGATTACGTATTTTCTTCCAGAGTCATTTGGCACGTATTATTTATTCATTTATTTATACATACAAACACTTGTGTGGTCATTTTATTGGATTTCGTCCGAACTCATTTTGAGATCGTTACCACAACTGGAAGTTATCTTTAATTTCCTACGTTTGTGTTCCAGCCATTGACTGTCAGAAGCACGGTAGCATCATCACCCATCTTCTCTCTCAGGTTCGTCTGGGGATGGACCTTACCAAGGTTGTTCTTCCTACATTCATCCTCGAGACAAGGTCGTTACTGGAGATGTACGCCGACTTCTTTGCACATCCGGAACTGTTCGCAGAGTAAGGAATCGATGCGTATATTTTAGATTTTTATCATGTGTGTGTATCATTCATTTGGAGCTCGAGTGGGAGTACCTTTATATTAGTGTAGTAGGTTTCACGGTACACCATGTATCTTTTTTGGGTAAGTGTTGGTCCTGAAAAGGACCACCCAAACTCGACGTTTCGACAAGTGTGTTCTTGTCGTCTTCAGGAGACAAGACGACAAGAACACACTTGTTGAAGCGTCGAGTTTGGGTGGTCCTTTTGAGGACCAACAATTACCCAAGAAAGATACATGGTGTACCGTGAAATCTACTACACTATTCTTCTTTGCCATGGAAACCTTCAGAAGTTATACCTTTATATTTCAACACCAGGCCCATCAGGATGTAGCTATTACTTTTGAGCGGTGATGCAACACTTATGTACAAGCAAATGTTTGTAACTTTTGCATCTTGTCACAGAAACTCTGATGATATTTCCACCCTAAATGTTGCTGGTTCTATCATTCAGCCAGTCCCCAAGGCCCATGATCTAGTGGTAATTGTCGAAAATAGATTGGGAATGAAGTCCCATGTTAAGAATATGTAATGTGTTTACTAAGAATTTTACTATTGCATTATTAGTATTATTATTATTATCATCATCATCATTATCATAATCATTATCATTATCATCATCATCATCATCATCATCATCATCATCATTATCATCATTATCATCATCATCATTATCATCATCATCATCATTATTATCATCATCATCATTATCATCATCATCATCATTATCAACATCATCATCATCATTATCATCATCATCATTATCATCATCATCATCATTATCATCATCATTATCATCATCATCATTATCATCATCATCATCATTATCATCATTACCATTATTATCTTGTCATATTTTCTTGATCCCTCCCAGTATCTCAGACATAGATAACCCTAAGGAGAGGATGGTCCAGGTTGTGAGGTGGTATCTGTCTGCTTTCCATGCTGGCAGGCAGGGCTCCGTCGCCAAGAAACCTTACAACCCCATCCTCGGGGAGACCTTCCAATGCTACTGGGACCTCAAAGGAGACAGCTCAGACGATTCAGTGAAGGTGAGTGCTATCAATACGTCGTTGCACTGCCATCTTAGAAGCTGAAGCTATTGCCTTGCGTGCAGTGGTGATCTGTGGCTGGCGCATCTCTGACAACTCTGTTTACGCTTGTTTCTATATCCTCTGAGGGAGGGCGCTATGAGATTATGATGTCATATGCAGAAGGTCGATAAGCTGACCCTACATGTTGTGTATGGACTTTACAAATTATTTGCGTAGGGGCTGTCCTATCCCTTTGTGAACTTAATTAGGCTTCCTTTCATGCGTCATATGAGGCAATATGTTATGGGGTTGTTAGTCCGTCCATCCTGTTATTTTTCTGAGAATCCTTTCTTTTTTTTTGTGAAGTAAATGTCAATTTCTCTCTTTATTTGATTAATTCTAGATGTAAAACATAAAGTAAATGCGCAATTTATGGAACAATTAATCATTTTTTTCTTTTCAACTAGGCCTAGTTCATTATTATGTCTAGTTAAAAAAAAATGTTTAGGTGCTATTAATAGACAGGCGGTTGGAGTTAACTGATTTATTTTTAAAAGATTTTTTTTTTTTTATCCTTCCCCAAAAATAACTGAAATTTTACATTTCACATCTTTACATCCATAAAATTCCATCTTTGATAAAAAATTTTTTAGATTTAGTTGAAAACTATAAAGATATTGAAGAATATCCCCTTTCTTTATTCTGAAAGATCGTTTTAAGTTGATTTCACACTCGATCTACGATATGAAAGTCTACATGTGGGATAAGAGTAAACAGTACTATAGTCCCACAGACATGCACATATGCCATCACTATCTTTATGATATGAATGTTCAAGCTCTCTCTATGAAGCAAAGCCTGAGAAAGAGTAACGTTATCCAAATTACCTTAAAAAGGGAAAGTTTGTCTTATCACTTTTTCCAATGATAATTATTTGATAACGAAAAAAGAGGGGAGTAGTTTATTAACATTTATTGTCTGACAAAGTAGACCAAGGGAAGTGTGGACCAAAGGGCAAGTAGACCAACTGTAAGTAGCCCAAGTGAATATTAAAGGTAATAGACAGTAGTTGCTGCAAACATTTATTTCATGAGAAAGTCTCTTAAATCAAAATATCATCATATATCTAGATCTGGTACATTAATGTAAACTTATCTTTGTAAAAGCGTGAAATCTTAGCTCAAAATCGATAATTCCGATGACCACTAACACAGAAAAGCATATGTGGGACAGTGTATTAATATTGCTTCGAAAAATACCAGACATTTGATGGAATTCTGTGCTTATTTTGCTCATTTATCAGCAATTACGTATTTTCTTCCACAGCTATTTGGCACATATTTTTTATTTATACGTACAAACACTTTGGTGGTAATTTCATTGGATTCTATTCTTTCTCATTTTGAGATCATTACCACAACTGGTGGGTGTTTCATTAAGCTGTTCGTAAGTTACGAGTGACTTTAAGAATGACTGGTGATCCTTTCTTGTGTTAAATGGTGTACACCAAAATGTTCATTGGCGATGGTTTAGCGCGTAACAAAGGATCACCAGTCATTCTTAAAGTCACTCTTAACTTACAAACAGCTTAATGAAACGGCCCCCAGGTATTTATCTTTAACCAAAGAACTCCCCCCTTCATCATTTCTCTCCTGGTTTAGAATGAAGTGCCGGACGGTCCCATACCATGGGCAGGATCAGACCAAGTGTCCTTCATTGCCGAGCAGGTATCCCATCATCCACCAAGTAAGTATTCCATCATCCCATCTTTTGGTCATGATCAGGGGCGGTACTGGGATATGGTTCCATGACATTTGCTCCGACATTTTCGACATGACATTTTCTCTGACGAAAAATCTGCACATTAAAAAGATGCTCCAGGTTGAAGATATTCATATTTCAATAAAAGAGTAAAATTTACAGAGCAAAATGCTTAAAATTTGATCAAGATTGGGTAACAAATAACAAAGTTATTGAATTTTAAAGATATGCATTATTCTGGGGAAACAGTTCTAGGCATGTCTTCATTGATATTCATTAGGTGGGCTGATGATGTCATATTCCCACTTGTTCTTTTGTTTATTCAAAAAATTTTCACCAAGAGCTAAAACAATTGGATTGACAACTTATTACGTGCATTAGTTATTTATTGCTGCAACTTATTTCATCATAATGGAGACACATCATTTAAACATGTAATAAATAATGGAAACAATTATGATTTCATGTAATGATATAAGAAAAAGGAATGTGGGGATGTGACATCAGCCCACCTAATGAATATTCATGACGACGTGCATATAACTGTTTTCACAAAAATATTGATAAACTTTAAAATTCAGTATCTTTGTTATTTGTTATCTGATTTTGATTAAATTTTCAGGATTTTGCTCTGAATTTTACTCTATTTTAGATATAAATATCTTCAGCCTGGAGCAACCCTTTAAGTCAAACCTAAAACCTAAGCTCCAAAGCTGAATGAACCCTAATCCTTATCTTTACATTATACTGAACTAAAAAGCTATATTACGATCCTATCTCTGACCCTATGTCCATTGAGATATTGAGACCAGAGCAAATGTCGCAGGAGCATTTATCGTATCACCCTAGGATATATCTACGATATATGTTGAAGATATATATACTCTAGGGATTGGAAGGGGTGGGGGGCAACATGGCCTGAACGAGATGCAATATTTTTCCTGATAGGAGTAATCAGAGCTGCCAACCAGTACGTTTTTGGCGTATTTAGTACGTTTTGGCAATCAAAATACGACAGTACATGTATGTTTTTTCTTTAAAAAATATGATTTTTTAGAAAAAATATATTTTTTTTTTTTTTTTTTTTTTCAAATTGTAATTTATTGAGAAAAATCATCTCTATATGTTTCTATTTCATAAGACTTACACAAATATGGTTATTGGATCAATGTAATTTCAGGTAACTTTTTTTTTTTTTTCAATCATTTTGTTAATACCAGGGTGAGATATACACATGTTTCAATGTTGTTTTTTTTCATCTGCAAGAGCAGTGCGCATTTTAGCTTGCATGCAGCTTGAGCGCTGCGATGAACGCACGTGCCACGCATTTTTATTATGAAATACAGTTTTTTGGGGAAAAATACTTTTTTTGTATCACAGAATACAATTTTTCATTCCCAGAGGTTGGCAGATCTGAGTAATATACATGTATGACCCATTCCTCTCTTTTCATTACCTCTGTGTCTACTTGTGAGCCATCACAGAGAACCATTGAGAAATTGTAACACGACAATGTTGACTTGGCCCCTCTTCTGTTCTTTCAACTTGTATCTTCCTTCTATGCCGAGTGTCCAGATAAACAGATGTCCATCAATGGACGATGTGGTCTGAGATGAAATGTGTTTGGGTCATATAGGATACCAATCGAGTATGAGACCAAGTTTGGATATAATGAAATAAGGGATTCACTAACATGGTCACGCATTTCTGTATTTCTCACCTCATATCTTCTTTCTATGCTGAGTGTCCAGATAAACAGACGTCCATCAATGGATGATATCGACTGAGATGAAACGTGATTGGGTCATGTGGGATGCCAATCGCGTATGAGACAAAGTTAGGATATAATGAAATAAGGGATTCACTACCATGTTAACGTGGTCAAGACTCATTTCTCTATTTTTCACCTCATATCTTCTTCCTATGCTGAGTGACCAGATAAACAGACGTCCATCAATGGACGAAATGTGATCGATCATACCGAAATGAGAGACAAGTCGCAAATCAAAATTCCTTGGAATTCGACACACAAATAAAAAAGTCAAAATTGTGAAGATTTTTTATTTTTTGATTTTTTGATTCTTCCATGTTTCATAATTACTCTGTGAAAAAGATGAGTGAAATTGATGATGGGAATATGATAAAAAAGCAGTTTTTCTGCGAGTGTTTTTTTGGTCAATTCGAAAATTTCTGATACTTGGCACGTTCGACTTGATCGAATTTCGCTTCATACTAAGCTCCGCCCCTAGCAACGTATGCCATTGTTGATTGGCTATTCATTTAAAGTCGTGTACAGCTGGCGGCGGCCGCTCGCTCGATCGATCGATCGGTTCAATGATTCAGCTTCAAAAGAAAGATCAAAAGCATCGATTTCAATACGTATTCTGAAATTCAAAAGGGGGGCTTCTTGACAATAGTTAACAAACGGGATACAACTTCTAAAGGGTTATTTTTTGGTGATAATAGTACCAGGCGGGGGTATTAGCGATAGATTGATACCGGATTTAGAGTATTAACCTGGCTATAATCGCGAAATAAAAGTCATGCAGAGACGCAAAGTATTCAGAACACGGTTTGTTTGCGAGGATTAATTTCATTAAACATAACATGGACATGTTGAAGATTATCTCCATCATTTGCAAGTGATCGGGATGTTTTCAAGAGAGAACATTTTCAAAAGAAAGGGTTTACAATCCTTAAAAATATTGTTTGTTCGTGAATGTGAGTTAATTGATCTGCAGTATCTTTAACAAAAGAAACAAAATTTATGTAGAAAGCTTGGTGGGCTTCATTATTTCCAATTATTTATAATCAAGACATTGTTGCCCTCAATTTTTATCATGTTTGAATGAACGATAGAGAAAGCGAAAGAAATAACTGTACAAACAGAAAGTCTGAGACAGCTAACGTCGACCAATGAAAAATGGCCGAAACGACCATGGAGAAGGTTTAGTGCATTTTTTTGGATAAAGACATTGATTGAAAATATCAGTCATTTAAAATACACATATTGAAATAAACATTTCATAAAAGTCATTGTCATGTTGTTCCATTCGACTGTGTCCAGATCTATTCTCTCTTTCCCTCTCTCTTATTCTCTTACCTACTTCTTTCGTCTTTCTTGTGTTTTATTTCTTCCTTTCTTCCTCTCGGCCCCTTTTCGTTCGCTCTTCTTATTCAGGTCATTCGGTCTCCTCTCTCTAACCCCCTCCCCTATTCTATCTCATCCCCTTTCTCTTCTTTAATTCTTTCGTCCCTCTTAATCTGTTTTTCTTTCTTCCCTTTCGATCTTTTTTTTTTCTCTGCCGATTCTTCCCCCTCCTTTCCTTCTTCTCTCTTGCCTTTTTTTTCACCCTCCACTTTTTGTTTTCAATTTTTCCCCTTTTCTTCATGTTTTCGTTTCTATTTACATAATTCTGTTTTTCGTTCTTCTCACCCTTCGATCTTCTCTCTTTTTGCCGGTTTTCTTTCTTTTTTCCTTCTTTGTTTTCTCCCTCCCTCACCCACCGCCTTATTCCTCTTTTTTTCTTTCGTTCCTCTTTATATAATTATGTTTTCCTTCTTCCTCTCCCCTGCCCATTCCCACCATCTTATTCCTCTCCCCCCTCCATTTCTTTTTCTTCTCCCCCGTCGATCTGCTCTCAATATTTTTTAACCTCATTTCTTCCCCCTTTTTTCCTTCTTATTCCCCTCTCTTGCTCACCCCACCGTCTTATTCCTCATCCTTTTTCCTCTTACTTCTTTTGTTGTTCTGTATTATTCGTTCTTCTCCCCATTCGATCTTCTATTTTTTTTCACAGCCGTTCTTTCTTCTTTCTCTTTCCTGCCCACGCCCACCGTATTTTTCCTCCATTCTTCGTCTTATTTCTTTAAATCCTCTTTATATGTTTGAGAGTGAACACATGCGAAAAAATATCGAACAGCTTTTATTGTTCTTTCTTTAATCATTCAATCTTACAAAGACATCATTGTTGCACAAGGCATTTGCAACAATCTTCTGATTCTTTATCTGTATTACTGCGTTAGAATATATATATATTTTTTAAACAAGTGCACACCAAGCTACCAATAATGCCTATAGAATTTCCATTTATTTGAAAGCAGGATAAAATAGCATTGCACATTAAATGCCTTGCTCACAGGCATAGGTGCCGCGGCCGGGGATCGAACCCCAGACTTTTTATGTATAGCCTCCTCGCTCTTTTTGTTGTAGAGTTAAGACGTTTATGCCAGGTTTTTTTTTTCCGGAATCAGTTTTAGAATCACTATAACTTTTTTTTCATTAATATATCTTTGCTTTTTTTTCATACTAATTTTGAATCATTTCAATGCTGTAAATAATTATACCCCCCCCCCCCAAAAAAAAAGATCGATAATAGACGATATTGAGCAAATTATTCACGTTTTTTGTTCTCACTGCCTCAATATAACATAAGCATTCATAAAACATGATCACACAAGCCTTTCGTATAAAGATAAGGTTCAAATTGAAATATTTTGAAGGCTTATCTTACCATTTTACAACGGATAGTTCTTTTTATTAGAACATGCGGTTAAAGTTTAGGTCATGATGACTCGCTTGATAGATTACATGTGAGAGTAAACGCGATCGACATTCAAACAACCGCATAGAGGCAATTTGCGGTATATGAAATTGTTATTATTATTTAATAAACAAGACGATGATACAATGAAAATCATTGGTATACTCCCTCCTCACTGGTTTTAGGTCCGACCTTTTCTCCCTGCCTTTTATTTCATTAAAAAGGGAGATCATGACAATTATTTCTTTCACGAATATAATTATAAAACCCCAGTATAACTATGGAGCTATTACACTGATCTGTATAGAAGATCAGTGGATTGACATATCGAACCAGAACATTAACTTTGTTTCGTCTTGCAGTCGCGCGTGACCTGCAAGTTCACTATTGTTCCAAATGCAGCCTCCTCATTGGTCAATCGTTTCGCCTTCTTTGGCAAGCGGTTGCTAGGACATTTCGGTTAGCTCGGCGGTGGCAAAATAGATTTTTTTCATGGAGCGGATTCAAAACGGAAGTCAAACTTCGAAGGCGTTTTTCTCTTGATATTTATTTTCAAAAGCCCAATTCTTCTTGCATTCTAAGGCTAATATCTCCACTATTATTTACTCTTAAGGGTCGAGTGATATATCAAATTAAAGGTAAAGAAACGGAGAACAATAATCACTACAAAACTTGGATTTGAAAAATTCCGAGTTGTCTCTCATTTCGGTATGACGAGTCACAAATGGTCTGAGATGAAACGTGATTGGGTCATGTGGGATGGCAATCGCGTATGAGACAAAGTTAGGATATAATGAAATAAGGGATTCACTACCATGTTAACGTGGTCAAGACTCATTTCTCTATTTTTCACCTCATATCTTCTTCCTATGCTGAGTGACCAGATAAACAGACGTCCATCAATGGACGAAATGGCCTGAGATGAAACGTGATTGGGTCATGTGGGATGCCAATCGAGTATGAGACAAACTGTGTATAAAGAAATAATTAGTTTACTAAAATATTAACTTGGTCACTCATTTCTGTATTTTTCACCTAGTTTCTGCCTTCTATGCCGAGTGTCCAGATAAACAGATGTCCATCAACGGTCATATATGGACCAAGTCCAAGTTTCTTGGTCTGTCCATAGGAGTGGAGATGGTCGGTCAAGGTATGCATCTTTTGAATGTACATTTCACTTTCAATTTCAATTCATGTATTTCTACAAATGTAGCATGAAAATTATACAATTATACTGAAATTATACAATAAATACATACAGAATAAATCCAATAACTGCACATTCTGAAGAGAAAAAAATCAATATGAAAAGTATGTTTAAGAAGAATACTATAACCACAACTAGCAAATGTAGGAGTAGTGAAAAAAAAAAGATTTATCAAGGACTATGGCAATTTACACAAAGATAACATTGGCTTTCATGGAATTAAATATGTGTTCATATTTTCAGCGTGTTGCTCCAACTTGAAGCACGAGGAGGAATACATCATAACATTGGTTTTCATGGAATTAAATATATGTTAATATTTTCAATTTTCAGCGTGTTGCTCCGACCTGAAGCACGAAGAGGAATACATCATGACGTTCCCTAATGGCTACGGTCGATCTATCCTTACGATACCATGGTTTGAGCTCGGGGGCAAGTGTACCATCAACTGTGCCAAGACTGGCTACTCAGCACTGGTCTCGTTCCAGACCAAGCCCTTCTACGGTGGCAAGAAGCACCGGGTTGTTGCAGAAATAAAGTAAGTCCACTTGAAAATGGTGTTTTAAAGGAATAGAAATCCATTGGCGTAGTTGATAAGGTTCTGTGTTTTTGTGGACCAAAAGAATAGAAATAAGTCATGATAGTAAATTTGAAGCATGTCTAGAGTCAGATGACTTCATCAATACTTTTTTATCCGTTCTCCTTTTAAAGGGGAAATTCACCCTGACAAAAAGTTTATTGTAAAAATAGCAGAAAAATATTGCCAACGGTTTTAGAAAAATCCATCAAAGCATAAAAAAGTTACATGTATTAGAATTTTAATTATTTGATTTGTGACGTCATAAGCGAGCAGCTTTTCTGCACATCGTATTGTAAAAAAACTCAGTGAAATGCCATTTTTGCAGAAAATTGAAAATGTTTTTACTGTACCTTCAGTATATCAATAGACAAATCATTTCACACTGGTTCCAAAAAAGAAAACCACAATATTCATGAACTATTAAAAAATTGAAATATATGAACTTTATATTACATAACATATGGGGCAGCTGTTCGTTTACGACATCACAAATCCAAAACTTAAAATTCTAATAACTTTCTAAATTTTTAATGGATTTTCCTCAAACCTTCACCAATATTTTTGATTATTTTTTCTGTAATTGTTACATTAAACTTTTTTTCAGGGTGAACTTCCCAGTTTTCCTGATGGAAGAAGTAATGTTGTTTTTAGTCCAACAATTGCATTCCTCGATGTACAATATTTTGACATGTATAAAAGACTAGATTGCTGATTATGATATTATCTTGTTCATTGGAGTTATTCAATATATATAATTTCCTGTATTTAGTCAGTCTGTAGCTGGATTGTAAGATTGGTACCATTTTGTGTTCTTTTCCATTCTACAGACATGTATCAGATTACAAGCCTTTTGTCACAGTAGAAGGGGAGTGGAATGGTGTCATGACTACCAAAGGACCATCAGGGGTAAATACATGGAAATCTTGATGATGATGATGATGATGATGATGATGATGATGATGATGATGATGATGATGATGATGACGGTGATGGTGATGATGATGGTGATGACGATGGTGATGGTGATGATGATGGTGATGATGATGATGGTGATGGTGATGATGATGGAGATGAGGATGATAATGATGATGATGACGATGATGATGTTGATGATGATAATGATAAAAATAAAGACTGCTTTATGCACTATGCATACAAATCTCAAATATTACTTCCACCAATGAAATTGATATATTTTCAGGCATCTTTTTCAAGATCTATTGATGAAGATAGCCATAAATATTTATACATAGTTTAATTAAGTAAAATGTGAAATATACCTTGACAAAAAATACCCATCTAATAAATACAGATTTATTTTTTTGAAGCTACATGTAATAAGTGAGTGATTGATTATTTCCCTCCAGAATTTTGAGATATGTAATATGTTTTATTCATACAAGCAAATGCTTGATGATCATTTTGGAGTCTGCTAGAATTTGTTTTGTGATCATTTCTACCATTCTGGAACATATGTTTTATAATTATCATTTCAGGAACCTATTGTGTTTGTTGATACGAAAGAAATGAAGGTGAATAGGAAGAGAGTACGACCAGTGGATGATCAAGACCCGTATGAATCAAGAAAGTAAGACATGTCTTTCTTTTCTATACATTCTATCATTTGCTGATGTGGTTTACGGTACACCATGTGAAGTGTTGTAGAAACAGTGGATAGGAGAAGAGAAGAAATGGATAGGCGAGAAAGTGGAGATTTGAGAGTAGAGTTTTCTTTCTTGAAAGTAGTCCTGAAAAGGACTGTAAACCAGGAAAGATTGATGAGTTGAGAACAGCTTGAGTAGTAGAGCTAGTGAGGAGATGCTGGCTTGAGTCGGCGAGTAGAGATGATGAGTAGTAGAGAGACTCGACGTTTCGGGCAGGTTGACTGTCCGTCTTCAGCAAACCTTCAAACAACATCTCATTCTATCATTTGTTACGATACTGCAACAAATAACAACAAAAAATTAGTTTTAAATTTGATTTCCTTTTCTTTTTATTACAGGGATAGATCAATCATACACTAAACAAAATAAAACCAAACATCTTACATGCATGTCTTGGAGAGTTACATGTGCAATCCAAAGTTATGATGGTCCTGTATTAGATCCAGATAAAATCCAAGTTGGGTGGCGAAGATTCCTTAAATTAAAGTTCACAATGATGGCGATGATGAAACAGATGTTGAAGCACGATGAATAACAAGAGTCACTGTAACGAGTTGAAATGTCCGTGAAGACGATGGTGATGATGATTAACAGTCAATTTCAGCAATCCATGGGTTGAAAACGTTCATTAGAACAGGTTGATAATCTCGATGAGAACTGAGAATTCCTCTCTCAAAGTAACTGCAAACAGTTCGTTGATGGCGTGCAAATAATTCCACAGAAGATAAATGTTGTATTCCAGTTGGAAATAAATTATGCTCTGACATAAAGTCTGGTGTGAAACTCTTAGTTATGATCTGACATGATGAAGAAACTGCCAGCTTATATATAGATAAATTTCCACTATTCTGAAAGCTTCTAGTATTGTCTTTAAAAAGAACATTCTCCTTCTTTCTAGATCCGTTCAGTTCTAGAAGACCCTTGAATGACCTCAGTGAAATTAACAATGTAAACAACATAGCTAATCCTATTGTCCTTTTCACTGCCACTAGGAGTCTATTGTGTAGCAATCTCTATTGTGTATCTTTGAACATTCCAGAAATAACAAAAATTACTCAATCGCATTAAATATAGTGCCTAATAAAGCTCAACAGAGACATTCTGGAATATTCTTAATCATCCTATGCTATGAATATCCTTAAAGAGGAAATAACTAATACATTAATGTCATTGCTCTTACAATTCTACTTATATAAATATAACACTTTGCTCTTCCTTGTTGTGCTCCTTCATCCATATAATTTCATTTGTAGACACAGGCCATCCCGGATAGTCTAATTTATTTTTTCTTATTCTTTTTTAAGGTTGTGGAAGGATGTTACGGTAAATCTCAAGACACAAGAAATCGAAGCAGCCACCGACGCCAAACATTTCCTGGAAGAAAGACAAAGAAGAGAGGCCAAGGAGAGATTAGCAGAAGGAACAAAATGGGAAACGAAGGTTTGTACGGCTCTAGTGAGAGGATAAATGATGTTATTTGTTTTGTTTTGTTTTGTTTCTGGGAACTATGTTTGTTCTGTTTTAGTTGGTCATGCCGGCTCAGTGGTTGGTAGAGCATTCATCTCATGTTTGAAAGTCTAAAGCTTCAAAGGTTCTGATTAAAATGTTTCCCCCTATTCTAAACAAACAGAAAATATATTATGTTTAGCTACAAAGGCATAGTTTTGAAGGAAAAATCAATGGTAAACAGCAATCAAATATTGAATGTTGGCTGAATTCTCGGCTTCAGAGGATTGATGGGAATTTTGTTTATTATTTATGACACAATATAAGATGATCAGGGGCCCGTTTCATAAAGGACTTGCAACTGTTGTAACTTTGCCATTATGGCAACTACCATGGCAACAGGGCTCAGCAGCCAATCAAAATCAAGGTTACCATGGTAGTTGCCATAATGGCAAAGTTACAACAGTTGCAAATCCTTTATGAAATGGGCCCCAGATCTGCAAGTGACAGACTCTAGCACAATTTAGGGGAGGAATGCCAAGGACTGGGTTACTTGTGACAGCTAAAGTGTTTTTGAATGTCTGCACTTCTCCCCCAAAGATTCTTTTCTTAACTGCATTGATAGCTATTACTAATAGCTAATGATACCACCAATTTGATATGTGTGTGTGTCCTATTAACCAAAGACACTACAGGAAGAAGATCGACAACGCAAAGGTAAAAAAAGGTGGTTACTCAACGCTGTTGGGAGCTCTTCCCAAGCGTTTCATTGCGTGCTTTATGTACTGTCCGATCTTCCCCTTGTAGTATATTTGCATTAAGCCATTAAAGTTATGAAAAAGGAATAACAGAACTTTTAAGCTTGTTTTTTTTTTCTCCTATGTATGTAATCTATCTGGAAATAAACAGTTTTGAAAACATTCATGCAGTTTTCCTTTTTAACACTTGCCTTCTTTTCCACCTTTCTTCCAATCTGTAGTTATTCCACGAAGACGGTGAATGTTGGATCTATGACAATCCTCTCCTCAAGAGAACCCAAACTCAGAAAGCCAGGAGTGTGAAGAACGCCACCCCGTCCCCCCAGCACACCCCGACCCCCAAGGGCAAGCTGGGCAACCATCAGAACGGTATCGATGCTGCATCACCCAGTCGGTCTTACCCCTCCCTAGCCCCCTCCCGGGTCCCAGCCTCTGCTTCCAGCCCTCAACTATCACCCTCTCAGGAACTCCAAGATTTACTACAATGAGAGTCTGATTGAGTGTTTCTAATATTAGGCATGGGATTAAAACTCGTAAACCTCCCTCAGAGAATGACAGCTAACCCCTTGTCAGGAGAATGGAATGATCCGCGTCAAGCATCCCACTCGTAATTGTGGTCCGTTCCATTTGAAGCAAAGGGGGGTCTGAGTGGATGGAATATGCATGGATGGTACATGTATCTATGCCAAAATCCTCTGATCTGAAAATGGATTGTTACATGACCTTTGACATTGTGTCAAAGGTCAAATGAACTCTTGAAATGAAATAGTTATTGTGGGAGCTGGCTAAATATTGCTTGATAGCATTTATTTATGTACCTACATGTATGTTGTAATTTGTACTTGTACCTCTGATTTGAGAGGGATTCTGAGACTGTACCATTTGAAGAGGGGTGTCCCAGAGCAGTGATGGCTGGATTCTTTTTGTAATACACAGGTAAGTCACCCCTCTAAAGATAATGGAACAGTCATGGTTGTGATGTATGCAATAGTTATTACTTGATGATATCACGGTTAAAGTGATATTACGGTTGTACATGTTTGACAATACCCAAGGTATATATTGACGAGCCTCGTGATTATGTACCCTTATTTAAACCCACATTTCCTTTGGAATCTTGATAGGTCAAAACGTTCGATAAGCTGGTATCTGATGCATATTTGTCCTTGTTTGTTTCAGTTCTATATTATTTGATTATGATTATATCTTATTGTGATCACTTTCAACATTCTGATTCATTTATTTCACTGTTTCACAAGATCATTCTTTTTGTTGCAAGTATTTTCTGACGTGTCACAGTAAGTATCAATGCATTCCGTTTGAAAGCAGTCAAGCTAAGTTTTATAAGTTGTATATGTTTATTTGGCCAATTGAATTTCAGTTGTCAGTTGATGTATAACAGGAGTTGAATGGAAAGATTTTATTGTAAACATGTACAGAGAAAGAATATTTATATATATATATATCAATCAAATTTTCATATGATAGTTCCTTTAACCCTAACTAGGCCGGGCTTTTTTGGCTGTTCTGTGGCCGGGGGGGGGGGTTGATTCAACCCCCCCCTGAGATCTCGGCCGCCGATCGCACGAGCGCCGCAAAAATTTGCATGCTGTTAGTGTGCGATGTAATCTACAAGGCTGTATGGTAAAAATTTCCAAAATAACGAGATTTTATTTAATATTAATTAATTATGCTAATTTATGCATAAATCATACTTTTTGCTCTAATTCACTAAATAAAGCTCCTAGAATGCTAATTTTTGGTAAAAATATTCTTTGTAGCATTTTTAACAATGGCAATTGAAAAAAACTTCGGTTCGGAAATCAAGTTCTTATGTATTTTATTGTTTTATGAATTTCTTATGTATTTCTTTGTTTTTCAACCTTTTGTTTTTCTTTGTTTTTTTCACCAGATTTATTGCACAACCTTTTTGAAGCATTATTATACTAAAATCAATTGCTTTCAGCTGTTTAAAGTAAAAATAATCTTATCTTTATGAATAAGATGAGAAAACTTAATTTGCATTGACTTTGTACACAAAATCACGTTTTGGAACAATTTTTGGTCTGACATGCACTTACAAAATGTTGCGTAATTTCGGAACCGCGTACCCGGGCGTTGTAAATTTGGTCTCAAAAGATGCGCGAGACTTAAAGGTATAAACTCTGCGAGTGGCGCGGTTAAAAAATTTCGCGCGGCGGAATGATCCCAAAAAATGTTGAGGGGGGGGGTTGATTCAACCCCCCCCGGCCATTTTAGGGTTAAGGCCAACGCAAACCTTACTATTGGTCGTGACCCGAATTTAGAATAAAACGTAAAATTTCATGTGAATATTGAAATATGGCCCATCTTACTGTATAAAGTTCAAAATCATTGTATGGGCACTTATATTCAAATCTGTGACTATACTACCATCAAAATTAGAATAGGAGCGAACTGAATATCTAGTCATAATGACATTATAGCAATTGAAACCAATATCACCTTTACTCTAAAATAAAGGCTCTCAATCATCCAAAATCATTATATTAGTGTTCTTACAGTTGATTTGGACCTCAAATACAAACAATTTTCATTCACATTTTCAGAAACTAAGTAAAATGCGATTTGTTCCAAATCGAATTGTGGACCAGTTGAAACGTACGTGGAGGCCTCTAGGTATATGTATGTTCATCCAACCATTGTATCTGCATTTCCGACCTCTATTTTCCAGCTCACATGAAAGATAATGCTCTTGAGTCTCAAATTATCAAGGCTTGGGCAGTTCATGAAGACAAGGGAGCATGGAGAAAAATAGGGGTCAGACGTAATGAAAAAAGGTTGGATTATTTGATGGAATGGCCCGAAATATTCTGGAACTTGAAATCCTTTTTTGTTAG
The DNA here is from genome assembly GCF_037042905.1 of Lytechinus pictus. NCBI lineage: Eukaryota > Metazoa > Echinodermata > Echinoidea > Temnopleuroida > Toxopneustidae > Lytechinus > Lytechinus pictus. The sequence goes on along the minus strand of NC_087255.1, from coordinate 5,684,172 downwards.
AAGTATTATCTTTTGCAGCTTGTTTTGTGAGACTGTTTTCGTGTAAAGTTTGCTTACATTTTTTAGAATTATATTAATTCTATAGCATATGTTTCTATGGGTTGTCATTGAACCGTCATAGGTTTTCCATGAAACTGGCCTGCCTGTTGATATATTCGCACAGCTGTTTACAAGTTACGCATGACTGATAACCTGTTTTTGTGCTAAATCAAATGTTTCAACTTTTGCCTGTTTAAAAGCAGTGGAGTGAATTACACGTATACCTAATTTTTTGACAAATAAAAAACATTGTATTCTGATACTCATATACTCCCCCAAAAAATTAATCTACTAAGATTTTGATTTCAACATAATTTTATAGGAATCATATTGATTGAGAATAGACTGTACACATGTGACATCACATGGCCTTAGAGACCGAAGCACGCCCTCACTCAGAGGACAAACAAGGTTGCTAGAGGATACCCACTCACACACTATCATGTCTTACTCAATCAAGTTCAAACTTGAGCGATCACACATAAAGGGTACCTTGGCAGGGTCATCATTTGTCCCCTTACATGGCATCGTGATAGGTTTCTCAGCTGCTTATGATGTCATTGCATGAGGTGTTTCTGATTTGGCACCAAGAGCATTGCGTTGGTGTGTAAAGTTGTGAGTAACTAGTGAACAGCTTCACGAAACGCCACCCAGGTTCACTGCAAAACCGTTTATTTGTACTGAATATATTATTATTAGCTCTTCTTTATATTTTTCAGTCTGTATATCATTTTTACTCACATCATACTTCAAATTATGTAAAGATAAATCAGAGATTTATTCACTCGTGTAACATCTTTATGTTGTACTCACATTTTATTTGTGCTGAATAGGTAATCAGTCTTTTAAACATCGTCATCAGCCTTCAAACAAGTGAACATATTCTTTGTGCAATTGTAAGAGAATGTGATCTTTTAGATTTGGACATTAAAGGGATTGTGGGGAAGGTAAAGAAACAGTTATTGTTAGTTTTCAAATTCTTTTCTTGTTATTTAGGAAGAGTATTCATGGTAAACCGTAAAGGAATTTAGTCACAGTAAACACAGAGTTCATGGGAAAGACTGAACTGTACAGTCAAGGTCAATTGTTGCCATGGTAGATCCAGATCTGGGCTCCGTAACACAAAGTTTAGCGATTATTCGCTGATTTGAAAGACGGATTCTGATTGGTTCCTAGTCAGTCTACTGATCAAATTGCGCATGCAACGGCGATCCTGATAGGCCATTTCATTTAGCGATTAATCGCTTAACTTTGTGTTACGGGACCCAGGTTTATATACCTAACGGAATTCGGTGAAATCATGAAATCTAAGCTGAAGAACAATCACACCGACAATCGCTAATAGTAACACAGATAAGACAAAAATATGCTGTCCCATATTTGCTTATCGAAATAAAAAGACTCGCCATCTGACTTGAATACCATGCTAATTATGCTCATTTCTCAGCAATAACACATTTTTTTCCCCAGAATCCCTTGGCACATATTTTTTATTTATACATACATGTACAAACACTTGGTTGGTCATTGTATTGGATTCTGTTCGAATTCATTTTGAGATCGTTTCCACGACTTATGTTCAAGGTGTAAAGGTCCATTTAATACAAAAGATTGCTGTCCATGGAATGAACTGAGCCAATTTTTATGGTGGTGTTTCACAAAGATTGAAGTCTGATTAAATATCATACTTAGATTTCCAGTAAACATTGTCAACGTTATTAATGCTAGCATTTTCAGTGCATTGTACAAGTGAAATGAAATTGACAGAACACTTTACGCTCCTGGGGCCCGTAACACAAAACTTAGCAATGATCGTAGAACATTTTTCTACGATTGATTCCATAGACTACAATGTACAATCAATCGTAAAAATTATGCGTACGATCAATCGCTAATCTTTGTGTTACGGGACGCGGGTGAATGTATTATTGTAATGATGCCAATGAAACCAAGATTTATAAAATCATGTGCGCTAATAAAATTATGGTAATTTAGACTTATTTGAAGAAATACATGTAGGGGGAAGTGGCGTACATTTTAAATACAAGTGGTTTTATGGAGGCCAGGGGAATGTCCATTTACAATAACCCGATACATGAATCGTTGATTCATCGATCAGTGTGATTCTAGGGTTAAAATAGTGCTCTAATTTCCGCTATCGCAATCACAAATGCAAGGATTCTGTGACAAAATTGCTCTCGACCAATCAAATCACTCCATTTCAGTAGCTTACATCTCATGTACCGTTGCAGCTTGTATCTTGCCGTTGATTGAGTGTGCATGGAACTGGGCTAATATTTCTGCAAGGGATATGAATAGGCCCTTAGAACCCTGTTTCACAGAAAATTTGAATCAACAGCAAGTTACAAACACTGTTACAAGCTACTGAAATGGGAACTGTTGATTGGCTCAGGGCGTATTTGTGGTAGCATTCTAGCAGGTGTCATTGATAACAAACTACCGGACCCATTCCCTTCCACGTACAGTGTACTGTACTATTCATAGCGATGGCAACTTTCACGAATTGTAGCTCTTCCGAATAATTACTGTCAATGTTTGTCGGTAGATGTTCATATTCTATGAGTAACTATTGATGTGATGATTATGTACTTGCCTGGATATTCATCCCTGAAAATGTTCATGGATGTTTTAATAGGTCGTATAATGAATGATTTGTGATTACATCTTATTCATGTTTTGATAGGCTATACTATGAATGAATTGTGGTAAAACTGTTTATGCCATGTTTTTGTATATTTCATAAAGAGATATTATTATCACATCATTATGAAGACAAAAATAAATTGAGCCCATGCAAGCGGGTTTTTTTAAATCATGTGACGCCGAGGAAATTGCAAGGGAAATGAAGAGATGCCATGAAAATAAATATGCTTGGAAATTTCTTCAGGTCTGAGGGGTGCTTCATAATAAATGTTCATTATTCATTCTATTTGATCATCTGCTTTCATTCCAAAAAAGTTGATAAGTTGGTTGAATTTAGAAAAGTAATGTATCAATGATAATTTGAAGAATTTAAAGTATGACTTGAATTAAAAACTTTAATAAGTGATGGTTTGAAGTGATGAAAGCTGAAATTGGATTTTCAATTGTAAAAGGGGATTTGAATATCACAAGATCAAAGCTAAATATGAGGGTTGACATTTGATTCTATGCCCAAAGTGCAAAGTTTTATGCAGAGTTCTCTTTTACAGTTTAGTGAATATTATTGGTAGGTAAGATTTATTGCACGGAGAAAGGGGAGGAGTTATGACATGAATATATGAGCTTGGTATGTTTTATTTGAAATGTGACAAGCATCGCAGTTTGGGCTTCCTATTGTTAAGTGCAAACATGATCAGACTTTATGCAACATTCATGTATTCACTTTTATTTGTTTCGACGAAATCTGCACTTGACGTGAAAGCTTGCCTGAGGTGACCTGAAATGACAGGTAGCGATTCCTACAACAGAGTAAGCGTTAATGTCAAGTTTTCTCCAACAAGCCCCTTATCTATTTATCATGTCTACGGGAAGACGTATTGTATCGGTAATTTCGATGGCTTGTCCATTATTGCTTTCCTCTCTCTAAGGTTCGTTCAAGCAAGTTTCTTAATCCAGAATCGCAAATCAGAACATGATTACTGCAAGAGAGCATTCAAGCAGTTTTACGGCAATGCTGTCTCTTCCTCGTTAGATATAGTACTGCATGCATGTACGATACTGTGAAGTTTGACCTACATGTGTAGGAAGAATAATTGTACATGTACATGTACACGTAGGTCAACTGGGAGCTCATGTACGAATTAAAATCGCTAAAACGTGATCGCTGCACAATACCGGCAGTGTTCAAACGGTTTTACAGCAATGCCGATTCTTCCTCATTGAAAGACATGGCACTGCAAGCCATATTGTGGTGTTTGACCCAAGAAGTACTTCTTCTACACTATATGTATGTCAATTGGTAGTGTATGCAGTGCGGGTCTGAATGGAAAACTGGCAACAAGATCACAAGGTCCGAACCATGAACGTGCTTAAGTAATTTTTGAGGCAACCATGCTGCAGTTTCATGTTTATACACTTTACAGTACCAAAGAAACCTTTTTCAATGTTTCTTATTTTGAAGTCTAAAAGATGGCAGATGTAACTGTCAACATATCACGTAAACGCAGGGTTCCCACAGTCATGGAAAATCCTGGAAAAATTTGTGGTCATGGAAAGTCGGGGAATTTGAAAAATTTGCGAAAAGTCATGGAAAAGTCAAGGCATTGCATTTACCTCTTGGCTATGGCAGCTTTCCATTTTTTTGTCTCTCGTAACTCTCATACTCTATTATAATTGGTGTTCATGATTTCCATTTTTTCCCAATTTTGTGACATCCCTAATTCTACATAGCTGACGGGACGTCATAGGAAGTCGTGGAAAGCAGCAATTTAGTCATGGAATTCTGTTTTCAAATTTCTGTGGGAACCCTGTAAACGCAACCATGTTCTGGACAAAAACGTTTTTGAAAAACGTGATTGTGAGGTGAAAAATGCTTGTTTGAATGCAACCCAATAAGAATGTAATAATGGAAGATTATGAAGAGAAACACACAACTCAGGATGAGTGTAGAGATTAATTGGAGGCTGACTGGGTTCGTAGAGGTATATGTTATTCAAATAATATGATAGGTATATGATGAGAATATTGAAATAAATGTGAATTAAAATGCAGAAATGTTGTCCATGGTCTAACTGTTGTTACTGCACAAACTGGTGTGGAAATGGAATTTGTGAGCAATAATTATTATGCTTGGTTTTGTTTTGATTGGAGAAGAGTAAACGATCTGATAGATTTAAAAAGAAAAAGATAAAAGATGTCGTGGGAGATGGTAAAGAAGGGGTGATGTAAATATCGAGTATGAAAATGTTTACTTCAAAGGTGGGTGGGAGATGATAATTTTGATGATGATTTTACTCCACTAGATAAACATGATGATGATGATGATGATAGTGGTGGTGGTGATGGTAATGGTGATGATAGTGGTGGTGATGATGATGATAGTGGTGGTGATGATGGTAATGATGATGGTGATGATGATGGTGATGATGATGGTGATGATGATGATGGTGATGATAGTGATGGTGATGATGATGGTGATGGCGGTGATGATGATGGTAATGATGATGGCGGTGATGATGATGGTGGTGATGATGGTGATGATGATGATGATGGCGGTGATGATGATAGTGATGATGATGGTGATGATGATGGTGATGATGATGGTGGTGATAATAGTGATGGTGATGATAGTGATGGTGATGGCGGTGATGATGATGGTAATGATGATGATGGTGATGATGATGGTGATGATGATGATGATGATGGTGATGGCGGTGATGATGATAGTGATGATCATGGTGATGATGGTGTTGATGGTGATGATGATTGATGATGATGGTGGTGGTGATGACGATGGTGGTGACAATGATGGTGGTTGCGATGATGGTGATAATAGTGGTGGTGATGATGATTATGGTGATGGTAGTGGTGATGATGGTGATAATAATGGTGGTGATGATAATGATGATGGTAGTGGTGATGATGAACATAGTGTTAATGATGATGATGATAGTGATGATGATGATTGATGATGATGGCAATGATGGTGGTGGGAATGGTTGGTGGTGTTGGTGCTAATGTAAATATCTTAAACTTATACCATATCATGTTGAGATCAAATGAAATCCAATTGGATTAAACATGACAATGAAGAAGCATGTTACAAGAGTGCATTAAGGAAAAAAAAACCTGAAAACTAAGATAGTTAAAAAAGGGAAATTATTATCACTCATTTGACAACAACAAAACTACACAAAGCGTGTGATGTCAATTTGACACTAAAATTCAATATAAATTTTATTTTGAACTAGAAGAAAAAGGAATACATAAATTGTGACTCTCCTGTATCATTTACTATAATTTGCATGCATGTTAATGGATAAACATCAAACATTCCATAATTATCTTGGATAAAAACTCATCGCCTCCTTCATTGAACACCACTGGCCAATGGCCATTTAGCAGTTCTCAGAATGGTACAATAAACTTTTTAAAGTTTTTTATCAAGCCACTTCATATCATCTCTGATAAAGATCCAAGTATATAATCTTTCTCAGAGTTTACAATATATATATGATCTTCATATTATGTTTACTTTCTATTATTTTTTTTTTATACTAACAATCACAAAATATACATATAATTACCCTGTGTCATTAAATTAATCATCAATTCATTCCATAATCTAAATTATGATTTATTTTCTATAAAGCTCAATACAAACATTTTAGCTACAGCTCTAAATCTTCTCTCTTTATACACAAAGTTGCTTTGTTTTATGCACTAGACCAAAATTAATGTTTTTCTCATTGTCAATTTATTATTTACAGGCCATATTACCTAATCTTGATGCCAATATGGTATAGGCACAGGATCATAATTGAATAAAGAAATATTCTCCCTTATAAAGAAAGTTAAATGACATCCTTCAATTTCTACTAATCATTATTAACATGTTCAGTTCCATAACAACTGAGAACCTGCATTAAAAGTGCATTTATATGAAATTGGGTTCAAATGTTGGAAGAGCCCGTTTCTCATCATACATTAATTGAAGGAAGATTGATGTATCAATAATGATGACCAAAGTGGTTGATTCACTAAAAAAAAAGACATCAATCAAAACAATGATAATAATTTGATAAATTGTAAATCCCAATCGTACACTTCATGCAACTTTTCATTACAAAGTAGTAATATGAGCTTACATATATTACTCAAATATCTTCTCAAATGAAAGGGAAAAATTAAGAATAAGGATAAAATATGATTTATTTCAGATTTGTTTTCATTATCACAATATATAAATTTTTGATATGATGAAAAAATAGAAATGAGAAATCAATGAAAAAAAAACCTGATTTTCAAAAACTTCATAATGCCTCTTATCATGATTTGAAATGACAGACAACACCAACGGGAAGTAATACTTTTTCGTTGTATGGAAGATTTAAGTATATATCTAAAAGGGCATATCGTACATGTATGTACAAGTTCTGATGGCCATAGATATTCACTCTGTTCCACTAGCTCCAAGAAACTTGTGTGCTGTTACACAAATCTAAACTGCCGAAAGGCGCAACATAAGGGCCACCGACTGTAAAACACTGCCATTCATTATTGCATTACTGTTATGGTCTGTGGTACACAATGGTTCCAGAAGTTTCTCTATGGTTCTGATATACTTGCTAGAAGTTATTAATTTCATAAAAACATATAATATATTCAATATGTTTGTGCAACATACATTGCATAAGTACATGTAAGTTCATTTTTTTCAACAAAAAAAGTTAAATTTGTGCTTGTTTATTTTGGAAATTCTGATCATCCTTAATATATCAGAGGTACATTAAGGCACATCTTAACAATAACATACGTGACTTTATAAGACATTTACCTGTCTAAGCTATAAAAAAAAGGGAACAGATAGTTGCATAATTCAATGATCCCCTAAGTTCTGATATATTTGAGCATTATAGAAAGGTAGTGATACTTAATTCTTAAATTTCATAACTTTTTCAGTTCAAAAATAGAAGGCTTTGAAGAAACTTAAAATGAAACTTCCACCCTTGCTCCTAAACGATCAACAAAGTTGACATTTGACTCTGGCATAACTTTCCATGCATTGCATATAACCTCAAAGAGTGAATATAAAAACGAAAATGGGTGTAGTAGTCATCACTGCTAATTCGATGTGTTGAAAGAATATTCAGATCAAAAGTAACAAAACTGCGAGATGTGTAAAAGTGAAAGCAGATATTTAAATATAAGAACATAAAGAAATAATAATATATAAAAGCATTTGTAAGGCGCCAATTATCTAATCAACTATTCAACGATGCAATATAATATTACCTCAGCTTTCGCTCGCAAGGGCTTGGTGCTTTCAAGGAATACATGTAAATCCTGTCGGGAACCCATTCACCTAACTTGGGTTGAGTGCAGCTAAAAGTGGGTCCATTTCTTGCTGAAGGAAATTCAGCCATGCCTGGGATTCTAACCACTAGACCAACATGCTCCACTTCAACGCAAGCAATCATAAAATAATTGCGCAGAAATCTGTTAAAACTAATAAAAATGAACAAGATCAATAAACTGATCTTTATGGCAGTCATCTTTTCAGTGTTCTCAAAAATTAATTGATGAAATATATACCAACTCATAGGGCCCATGACATTCACCGTATGGGGGGGGGGGGGGGTCAACAAAACAAATTTTCACAAAGCCCCTGACACCTATCTAAATATAAAATGTATACATACAACATATTTAACAAAAAAAGTGACGACTGTACAACGAAAGCACTAAATATCAGACTGAGAAGTCTGAGATACACATTCTTAAATAATCTAACAAATTTAATCACATGATTTAAAATCTACAAGTGATGTTTTCATGACATTAACGTCTATTCAAAACATTTCACAAATTTATTTTGTGACACTGAGATGTGTCTAAGTCACACTTATGAGAAGCTAACTTTTAAGTTCTCCTATACCTCATGGCTCATACCCTGAACACTCAGTAGGTGGTTTCAGACCGCCTCGAAGTTCGTCAGTTCCAGGTATTCTCTGATCGGGAAATTTACCCCGATCAGAAAATACCAGGTATTTTGGTAATGTGAAAGCAAACTACGCGTAATTTCCCCGAAAGCAAACTACGCGTAATTTCCCCGAAAGAAAATACCCGCTAAATAGTAGGTACTTGGCGAAATTACAAGAACTTTCGCGGGGATTTTTCCAAGGTCGCAGGTATTTTGGCGGTGTGAAAGCAAATTACGGGAACTTTTAGCCCAGCGTGTCGTTGGGTGCGGCGCCGTGGGTGGCTGCTGGGCTAGTAGTTTTTAATCTCGCGCCTTGCCTGCTTATTAGACCATACTGCGCATGCCCCTAACTTCAGGAATTTATCCCGAAGTGTACATGTATGTTTCGGGGCGGTCTGAATGCAGGAATAATTAATGGGTATTTTTTAGCCTAAAAATGTTCTCGTAATTTAACGGGGATTCTTGTGATCGAGGCGGTTTGAAACCACCTAGTGGCGGATCAAGCTGGGTTGGATAACGTACCCTTTCAAGGACGGCATTGTTTGCGCACAATAGCCGCTCCCTCGAAATTGTTGGGTCTAATTCGCCTGGATCCACGACTGAACACTTGCTCCCTTTGACTTGTGTTTTTGATCTGTACTTCATCTATTGATAGCCAGAGTATCTGAATCCACTTCTGCCAGAAGTTCCTCAATTTTACTGGATTATATTTTCATGATCAATCTTTCAAAATCACAACTGATGTAGTTTTATAGCCTGGGTATCAAAAATGCTGATTTACATGTACCCCTGAGCTATAAAACACAGATGCATATACATGTACAGTATCTGTACTGTTAAAAAGGTTTGTCAGACATACATGTACATGTATGCTTTTCACCTTATGATAATCAACAAAAGTAGACCTCACTCCAAATGCTTTGTTTTTTTACAAAATTGACGATCTTTCTGTCCATGGCAACCCAAGAATATAAGTTTGAAAGTATTTGGAAATATTGATTAGTATCTCTTTTATGTTACATCCTTAATGTAACTGACAATAGAAATCAGAATTTTAGTTTCATAGAACATGACTGCAGTTTCTAAATCTGACAATGATATATCATGCATCACATAAACTTCTTAAACTTCTACAATGTCATGTATATTGAGAAGAAAATAATTTAAAAAATACCCTTAGAATATAAGATACTAAAATAACATGATAGAATAGATGACCTGCAGCTTTTTTATGAAAGTAAGAAAATAGAAAAAAAAAGTGTCTTTATCAAAAGAAGAAGGCACAGTAAATTTTGATCAATTCACCTTTCAAAATGGCATTCTTCACCGAAAACAATGGTTAATTTTAGATGGCGTTGTTTTTCTATTTCAGATTACATATAGGAAGTATTATGCAATCCCTGTCATTGCAGATAGGGAATTTTAAATTAATCAAGTTTTATCTCAGTCAAATTCATTATAATCACGAGAAAAAAACAGAATTTCTTGAACTCTTTCTGATAAAACATTGAACAAATAATTTACAGAATATCCAAAGCCCATTTTTAAAGAGATGTAGTCCATTCAAATCCATGACATATCTCAAAACCAGAAGCCATTAAGGATATAAAATCAAATTGTAAATAAAAAAATTAAGCCAGATCAGATATTTACATATGCAATGTTCACAAGCAAATTCCTACATTTTGTTCATTGATTTTACTGAAATGTCATGCAAATAGTATATAAAAATATTACTATAGTCGCCCTTGTAATGACCTGTACATAACCCTATATGTGCTTTATTTGGCATGCATAAATAAAAGTGGCAAAACTTGTATAATTTCAATGAATAGTAAATGTAAAATATGTATGTAAAATATGAAATAGCTATGAAACCACAAGTTGTTTTTCTAATGTGATGTCCATACATGTAGTTATTGAGATGCAGTAGACTGATAGCTATGACCAGAATTAGAGGTTAAAATTTCTGAATAAATTCATTGTAATTGAAAAAAAAAGAAAATTAGGAAAATCTAACTTTACGGATTACATGTATTGTACATGTAATAATTTGCATCCTTAAAGACTCAGCATTAAAAACAAACCTATATGCAATGAATGGTGTGCATTCATTGTCAGTGTGTAATGGTGATGTAAAGTGAAAAAAAAATGGTTATGTGGTTGACGAGGCGCGATAGCTCAGTCGGTAGAGCGGGGGTTTCGGATTCCGGTGACCCGGGTTCGATTCCCACTTGGTGCGCTCGTGCCCTTTAGGCATTGAACCTCATAACCAGGTCCTTTGAGAGGACCTTAAGCCGTCGGTCCTTTGGTTGCTTGCTCACAAGCATTCATGCTTTCTTAGCAATCAGGTAAAAAAAAATCAGCAAAATTTACCATTTACATACTAGATTCCATTGATTTGAGATGGATTGTAATATTTTCAGGTAGATAGAATTTGATGTATCCATGCCATGTAGCGGATGAAAAATTGTAAAACAAATTTTGGTCTTCGTGCATATACATGCTGTATATACACGGTCATGCACTATTTATACGTAATGTACAAAACCCAGCTACACTCAGAAAAGAAAAATCAGAATATCTTTTTGTGATGGTTGTTCTTCATGTTCATATATGCCCATTAGTCCCCTCTCCTGTGCCAATGTAAAAAAATAAAATTATGAATAAATGAACTGATGTGCTTGTCTGAAAAATGACTGGCACAAAACTGATAGGTATTAAAGTCTGAATAGATTTCCTATAAACACAAATAGCTCTTTTGTATCACAGTCTAGCAAGTTTGTGTCCATTCTATAATAATTTTTTTTCTTTTTGGGGGCTTTTGCAGCAAAATTTAATGTCTGAACTACTTTACAATATCTAACAAGAAGTACTGTGTAGTTTTTTTTTCTTTGAGCTGGTTGCGGACGTTATCTCCAAAGTGTCTAGGCAATGGCGATGGTGATGATCAGGAAGGCAGTTGCGAAGACAGCGCCGAGAGAGAAAATGAACAACAGAGTCGTCTTCAGCATCGATCCCTGTGTTAAGGAAAGAGGCAAAATAAAGAGATAACAGTCAAATGTAAGAAAGGAAATAGTTACATTATCATTCTGTATTGAATTACATTAGGAATACATTTATTTAATAAAAAAGATATTTGTGAGTTTCAAGGCAAAATATCAAGTATAGATTATTTATAATAGTTTTCATGCATTTGAATTATTTTCTTTCTTGAATGGGATGACATAAAGAGTGAAACCGCACATATTGGAACCAATTTTTACAAATACACTGGGCATTTTAAAAATGGATTGTGTTAAAAAGTGTACATAAGTTTTCTTAGAAAGACAGAAGTTTGGTTGTTTCTTGAAAATCAAGGTTAATAATTGCATGACAATGAATCACAATTCCCTTTAAATTATCATAAGTCTACGCTTATCTGAAGGTAATGAGACTTCAAAAGAACCTTTATGATTTCTTTTAGTCTTTAAACACTCTTCTTTTTGCAAAAGTTTATTGAACAACACACATTTCAGTCAAGTAATTAAAACTACCACCAATGACTTAACAGAAATAAATAATAAACAATTTGGGACATAATCTAGGAATGAGGAGGTGTTTCACAAAGATGTTTGTAAAATTGAGCACAACTTTATGAACAACTGGAAGAATTGAGCCAAAACATAAGCCCACAACGTTTCCTGTCATTTTATCAGATAATTTCAGATTTATTCCAAAAATTTCTGTGCCATGAAAATGGATATTAACAGCAAGAACGTATAGATGCTTTTAATGTTAATAAAAAATGATTGAGAAGACATTCACAAGTACAGTAGCTTTCTACATGTACATGTATAATCCACATGATTAAAATTGATGTTTAAAATCACCAGAGGGGCCTATTGCTGAAAGAGCTATGATCAATCGCAACTTTATTTTAAACCTATCACAAGGGTCACGATCAATCGCAACTTCATTTTAAACCGGCTATCAAAAGTGTGCACTTCTGTAGGGCGGCCCTTCTCTATGGGCAATCACCGGTAGAGGGCAAACTTGTAATTAATTACATGTACAAAGTGATTTTTTTCTGATTTTCTTTGGTCATTTTCTGATTCTATTCTCTCTTTTTTTCTCTTATGCTGATGGAAATGACAATAATTATTAGCACCCTGAAACATGAAGAGCTTATGAACAGCTGTGAGTGAAGTCGTGCATAGTTTTACAAACAACTTTATGAAACATCACCCTTGCCTAGAATTATTTTGCAAATGATCATGATTTATTTGAGTGAAAATGATAAATAATCAATGGAATGCATACTAAGGAAATAAATAGTGAACTTCAATTGTTAAATTTGTTAATTCATACATGTACGTGATTATGCCTCTCTGTTATTAAACAGAAAACAAGTTAGTTGAAATGAATTAGTGAAAGATGCATTAAACATGTAATGTAAATAGAATATTGATCACAAACAGATGGGAACTTGATAATCATACATGTATGAATTAAAAAACGAGTTAGTTGTAATGAATTAATGAAAGATGCATTAAACATGTAATGTAAATAGAATATTGAACACAAACAGATCGGAACTTGATAATCATATGAATTAGTATGTACATGTTAGAGTGGAAAATCATAGAATATGAAAACACTATAGAATGGAAATGATGCTTGTAGAAGTAGATGATTACAAAGTAACTAACAGTGGGTGAATTTTTAAGTGTAACATCATGTCAGTTTAATTTCAACAAGTGGAATGCCTCTGGCCGTCTCACCTGCATCACGCGATTCAATATAGCAGCAGTGCAGATTTTGAAAACTACTATAACTCGCACAAGATGTTCAGTGATACTTGGTTACTCTTATTTCCACGTTTTACGAACTAGACCAATACACTTATAGAGATATGATGGCAATTCAACAAATACCCCCAACGTGGCCAAAGTTCTTTGACCTTACATGACCTTTGACCTTGATCATGTGACCTGAAACTCGCACAGGATGTTCAGTGATACTTGATTACTATTATGTCCAAGTTTTATGAACTAGACCAACACACTTTCAAATTTATGGCTGTAATTCAACAAATACCCCAATTTGGCCAAAGTTCATTGACCCTAAATGACCTTTGACCTTGATCATGTGACCTGAAACTTGCACAGGATGTTCAGTAATACTTGATTACTATTATGTCCAAGTTTCATGAATCAGATCCATAAACTTTCAAAGTTATGATGGTAATTCAACAGATACCCCCAATTCGGCCAAAGTTCATTGACCCTAAATGACCTTTGACCTTGGTCATGTGACGTGAAACTAATGCAGGATGTTCAGTGATACTTGATTAACCTTATGTATAAGTTTCATGAACTAGGTCTATATATTTTCTAAGTTATGATGACATTTCAAAAACTTAACCTTAGGTTAAGATTTTGATGTTGATTCCCCCAACATGGTCTAAGTTCATTGACCCTAAATGACCTTTGACCTTGGTCATGTGACATGAAACTCAGGCAGGATGTTCAGTAATACTTGATTAACCTTATGGCCAAGTTTCATGAACTAGGTCCATATGCTTTCTAAGTTATGCTGTCATTTCAAAAACTTAACCTCAGGTTAAGATTTGGTGTTGACGCCGCCGCCGCCGTCGCCGCCGCCGCCGCCGTCGGAAAAGCGGCGCCTATAGTCTCACTCTGCTATGCAGGTGAGACAAAAATCAGAACAGTGTTTCACAGAGCTTAATGGCTGATTACACATCCAATGTCCACCAATGATTTGTATTGATGGTAACGGCATGTGATATCAGTCATACTGTATATATCAATTAATTGATCATCAATCACTAAGGATCCTGGTATCATATGAACATGATTTCCATCAAATTCTATAAAAAAAGAAAGAATAAGGATGATGATCACCAAAGAAGCCCCCCCCCCCCCCCAATTTAAAGAAATTAATACAAAATTCAGTAATTACAAGTGATCAAGTAATGTGAGTGGTGAAAATAACAAAAGCACCCCCACCCCCTCCTCAACAACTTTTATGTTCTTCTCCTTAAAAAAAAAGATAAAAATGAAAAAAAAAGTCTTCATGCATTTTACAATTTGTATTTAAAGGTCAAGTCCACCCCAGAAAATGTTTTGAATAAATAGAGCAAAAATCAAACTAGCATAACACTGAAATTTCATCAAAATAATAATAAAATACAAAAGAAATAGTGAGTGGAGGTCATCAGTCTCCTCCTTTGCATACTGACCAGGATGTGTATATAACTGTTTTGAGAAATTAAGCAAAACTTTAAAATGTCATAACTTTCTTCTTTTTCATCCGATTTTGATGAAATTTTCAGTGTTATGCTAGTTAGATTTTTATCTTTTTATTTAAATAAACATTTTGTTGGGGTGGACTTGTCCTTTAACAGACAAATTATAACTATAACTCACGATATTGTAAGAATTTGCAGTATTTCGTTTTACAAACTGCAACACACCGAATAACACACCATATTTTCATGCATGTATACAGGTAAGTATCATTAGCCCAAAATACATTTTCTGAATGAAAATATACTCAAAATGTTCACATCTAACAAAGATAAAAACTTCAATTGGTAATAAATACATGGTCTCGACTCTTGATTGCATTGCAAGCTATAAAAACAACTGACAAATTTACTAAAATGCAGTCAAATAAAATTGATATATTTCAGGGCAATAATGCTTTACAAATATTTATTTGCATTGGCAAACAATAAGCTAGAAAAAATCAATTAAAAAAAACAATATAGTCCATGTTTGCAGGTAAAGAATTCTGCCTGTTTGAACAGACATGTTAATTATCTAAATAGAGATTAAATTGCCTTTAATTTCTGGTGTTCTTTTTGAAAACATAGTTACAGAAGAAATTCCCTTTCAAATATCTGAGGTTCATGTCAATAGTTTGCGGCCTTCATATAGAAGAATATTGATCTGAAAGTGAAACCAATTAAATATGGTTTGAATGAATTATCTGCGTTGAAATGCAAACTATCTGACAATTCACTCCTTATTTCTAGTTAATTTCAGCATATTAACCTAACGGTTGATTTCGACCCATGCTACAGCTAGACTGTGAACACCCCAGATAGCTTCATTGTTACTATTAAACATAAATAATATCAAACTGTGCATTATTTGTTTTATAAATTAGACTGGCTAACACTCAGTGTGTCTAATCCCTCACGTCTTCACCCAAGCTCTGTGGGCAAAGGGGACTTTTCATCGACTTCCCAAAATATTAATAATGGCCAAGAATAAACTACTGTACTAGGCTTCCCTGGCCCATATTCTGTCTGAAGTCAGCTTTAATAGACCATGGTCTAACTCTGTGCTAAAATTATTGGAAGCCAAAAGTATCATAATTTTTATGAAGTTGTATGTTTCTTATGTTTACTGTGCTCTTTCCTGATTCATCGATGATGAAGACATCCATCTATTTATACTTCCTAGAAAATTCTGAATGATTTGAGAGCCAAATGAGCTGAAATATGATATCTCTACTGTTAGTGATTTATGTCACAATTGGCTATCCATACTTAAACCACAACTTTAAACCTGACTTCAGAATACGGGCCCCTGTGTCTTGCTACTGTTTACATGTAGCTATTAACAGTATGCTTTTAAAGGAGCTATTCCTGATGCAGTGGCCAAGTGGCTACAGAGGCCCGACTACACCCAGACTCAAATCTGGGGTTGGACTTCTGGCAAAGGCACCATTACAAAACATCCTTGAACATAAAATCGCTTGTTGATCGCACACTGAATGAATGAAAAAAGGCTGCATGCAATATTGGTACAAACATGGGAATGTTTTGTTTTAAAAACAGAAACACAAAAGTTGTGGGATCCAGCCAAAACTTGACATGGGGTTTTAATCTGGGGTCTATGAATGTGCATGCAAACTGTATAATGGAGCAATATGTAATGTGATACAATATTAAAACATAATTGAACACCATAGCAACAGCATGCAGTTATGGCATGTGCATCATATAATTTGATACTTTGCTGTTTTTACAACACATGGGGCGCCATACAGAAACAGTAGTTATAAACATGATTTTTAAAAAATCAAACACATCTTAAAAATATGCACTTGGTTTTTGGAGTTGCACTTTGAAAATTCCAACCATTTCTACGAGGTCCAGGCCCTTGGTCAAATGTTAAGTTTCAAAACTGACCTTTCTCTAAATTGGGGTTGATTTCATCCATCATGGTGGACCTACCCCATGATTTTTATTCGACCTTTGCACTTGAAAGTCCATAAAGGGTTGAGTCCACCCAATAAAACATTGATTTTGATAAAAAAAAGAAACAAAATACATCACTAGGAATTTCAATAAAATCAAATTGGCATTGTTGTACGTGATTCAAGAAAGAATTTTCAAAAATTTGAAATACATGTAGTCATATTTCATACGACAAAATACAAAAGAAATACAGTAATGTGTGCCATCACCGGCTTTCTTACTTGCATAACACTGTATCATACATTTTTTTTAAATAAATAAGTAAAATTTCAAAATTTCATAAAGCACAGCTGATTTTAATGAAATTTTCTGCATTATGCTGGTTTGATTTTCCTCTTTTTGTTGGGGGTGGAATTCCTCTGTAATGCAAAAGAATCTTTATATGTAACTACGCGCCATGGAAAGTAACATCCTGTCTTGATAAAGTGCATATATAACGCTATCACCTAATGGCGCTATGTGCTTCCAAAGGACTTTGGATATTATCACCCTGATTTTATCCTGGAAAGCCATTGTACGACCAATGAGCATTTCAAAGAAACTGTGTGTTTAATACTCTGAAATCAAATCGTGTTCAACAGATTACATCCTGATTAAACAAAACATGCAATAATTATCCTGATAAATGCAGAGCACCAAAATTGCATTGTTGCTATTGTGTTTGCTTGCTTGCACACCATGAAAGGGAAGGGGGGTTGCGGTTTATAAAGTTTCTTGCATAGGATGCGGATAAATGTCATTTTCCAAGCAAACCTCGCTCTCCAAGACTAATAGATGCCTGTCGACGAAGAACTGCCTAACAGCAGACCCTATAGGCTGTAAAACACATACCATATCAAATATCACATATCAGGAGGCTATTTCACAAAGCTGTATATCAGAATATGAACTATGTTACAAGTGCAATGTTACAAATAATTTGATGTATGGAAAGCCAAATGGTAATCTTAAACATTTTGTGGGCTGACATTGGACAATGGGGCATTTTTATGTCTTTCATAAGATAAAGGGCTTTAATTTCACACTTCTTTAATCAGAAAAAAATTGACTTATTTTATGAGATCTCCATTCAGCCCCCAAATACCTAAATAAATATCTTGCTTTATCAAACCAGACTCCCTGATCAAACTTTCTGGAGACACCTACACTGGGAATTTCTCAAAATACAGCCTATAGATGCAAGTATGCATTACAATCATTTTGAGATATAAACCACTCAGATGTATTCGTCATTGACTGGTGTTTGATGGAATAGAAGTTGGGTGCTTTCACGCTGAAGGTTCAGTCTCCTGTAATATCTGATTGACTTTTTTCATGGTTTACAAGTGCTTAGTATTAAAGTTGAAAAAAAAAATACAAGTTTTCCTGACCTGGGAGGTGTAAAAGCACCTGTTGTGGCAAAAAAAAAAGACCGTTTCAAATGCGTTTTAATACAAAAATGTATCAATATTTTTTAAATAAAAGGAAATCGGATACTTGTGTAATATTTTGGCTTTCCATAATCCAAACTACACAACTGAAAAATAATTTCAATTTAGAACAGCTTTATGAAACATCTTCTGGTATGACAAAATAGCATGCAGAAAGAATATTTTCCAATACAGACTTTGAGAACAAGAGACAAATGATGGACAATGGGGGAATGGAGGAGGGGTAAAATTTACTGACAAGGTGAGGTTTGTAATGATAGAAAGAAATTGATGGGGTGGGGTGGGGGGCAGGGGTGTAGGGTTCCAAAGTTGAAGATCAAATGATTAAAAACAATTCATATGAATGTTTGTGCATTCTGGAAAACATTTCATGATATAGTTGATATAAACCTATTGAATGAACTGGGTATATATATTATATATATACTACCAAAACTAGTACCACGATAATGCAATGGTATACCCCCATCTCACTAGATGGCGATTCCACTGCGATCGTCAAAAATCGACAAAGCGTGGTATAACGTAACTTGATCGTGCCTTGATCTTTTCAATCTTCTCCGTCGTAACTTGATCTTTTCTGAAGCAGCAAGGATCGCCATCATCTTTATGGTCGCCACAAAATTTTGAACATGTTCAAAACTTACGTAGCGAGATCGCGGAGGTGCTAAAGCGCATCACAATCGAGTCATGAGCGTATTACAAACGACATATTCGTAGCTGTAACGGAGCCCCAACGCATAAAGCGTAGTATAAGCGCATTAAAAGCGGCACCGATCGCCCGTGGTTTTCAGGCCCGTTCCCAAGACAATTCTGCTACGCTGCTTCCGTTTACAAGGCGACTGCCTTGCGCTCGACACGCTTCACACAGCTTCCACCACGACGCTTCCTTCTTTGGGTGGCATGTGGCACACGTTCTCAGCCCGCTGCGTTGCGCTTTTGCTGCGCCGCTGATGACTGGGCAGCGATTCGTCCGCGCTGCTATAAAACGCCGTGCCGATGGTGGCGGATTATCATATTTGCAACAGATTACGAGGCGATACCACGGCATTTTCAAACATACCTCCCAGAAAAAGGACCAGAAAAGGGAAAGCTGCCCAAGCTACCCTTCTTAGGCCGGCGGTCGAAGAGGAAGATCAAGGGGTTATGGTGGTGGTAGAGGAGGAGGAGGTAGAGGAGGTAGAGGAGGGGGTACAGGAGGAGGATGAAAATCTTACTGCTGAGCCAGCTGGAAAGAGAAAAAAGACGCTCACATGTCTTGATGACGAAATGGGTTACCTCTGCAGAAATAAATAAATTGATTATGTTTTGAAAATAAATTGAATTCTAACCACAGTAACAGAAGACAACATCAAATTTTGTTAATGATTCGATCACTAATGTATTGATTGGGAAAGGCAATCTTTAGGGAGATTCTGGCATTGTGCCCCCCTCCCCCCTCCCTTTTTATGAGTGCTCTTACATCAGTAGACTACTTCTTGTCAGCAAATTTGAAAGGAATTTACCAAATATTTTTGAGTGACAAACTTTTGTGGAAAAAAATAAACAGAATATCAAAGATTTTTATGCTCTTTTATGAAATTCTGGATGCATCCCTCATATTAACTATTAGGCTCATCGACATCTTTTGAATGAAATTTTAAAAATATTGTATATTATGACTTAGGTGACAGCCAGGATCGGACCCTGTATCTTTTTGGCCTCCTCCTTCTCCTGTCCTCGCATTTAACTTTTAACTGATGTTCTTTTAGAATGCCAAGATGTATAAGTCCAACCAAATTCTGGACATCCATGTTGGTCGGAGGTTGGCAATCGACTGAAAAATGTGTCATGTGCCGCGATAAGTATGCCGATTGCTTGAAATCGTTTCAAGAGCCCATCATGAACGTAACATAATCGCTTCATTCGTAGCACCACCGTACCGAGGTCCTAATTAGCGTATGAGCCTCGTTGTACGATCACTTTGATCGCAGAAGCAGCGCATCACATCTGCCTCGAATCGTCGCAAGAAAGTGGCATCTTCGTACTTTCAGCGTATTACCATCGCCTTCAGCGCAGGTCGGTCGCATAGAAGTTGCAGTGCAATCGTCTCGCCGGCTAAAAATAGAATTCGAGGAAGATTCTGCTACGATTTGCGGGATTTACACAGATCGCCATGGTCGCCACGATCGCCTTCCTAGTGAGATGGGGGTATTACATAGCACATGGACAGTACTGCAGGCAGGTCCAAGCTATGAATTTCAGTACACCTTTTTATAACGATAATTGGAACATGTACAATGTATTTCTTGAAAAGATACTGAAATTTCATGACCATAAGACAAAAGGGGGGGGGCAGCAATTCAAATATGGAGTCGAACTGAGGAAGAGAATAAGTATAAAGGAAAGGGATTATAATCATTTGGGTAAATTTGCTCCATTATAAGAAAACAAGAAGTAAAGAAAGGAACTGAAAGGGGTAGGGATATAACAAGATCAGAGAAAGAAATGAAAGGGGAAATAATGACTAAAAAAATTATTAAGATAGGGGAAATGCCAACAAGAAAAAAAGAAAACGAAATAAATAGACTGTTCAAAGAAAAATAAGACAATGGAACTAAGATGAAGCCCATTCCAACTTATCACTGCAAAAACGTCGGTGTCAATTTAACACCAGCCTGGTAACTACATCGGTCCACACCAGAGAGGTGTTGAAACGACACAGGTTTGGCATTAGGCTAACACTAATTCCCGATTTAGGCAACACCAATAAGTGTTAAACCAATATCAGTTTGATTCTTAACTGGTGTCGTTTTAACACCTCTCTGGTGTGGACCGATAAAGAAACCAGGCTGGTGTTAAATTAACACCTTATAGACCATTCATAGTGATATAAATCAAATTCATTAAAATTTTAAGGAAAATCTTATTCAAAGAAAAGGAACAATTTAGTTTATCAAATCAGTGAAAAAACAACAACTATGTTTGCCGTACCGTAATCTGGCTGACTTGCTGAAAAAGTTTTGTACTTGACTTCTAGAGTAACAAAGCTTTTGCTGGGTTATTCTCAATTCAAAATATTAAATGTCCTGTTGGAAGTATATCACTTGTATTTTATGATATCTAAAAATGCAAAATGTTTAAAGAAAGGAATGATTCAATGTGTATTCTTGATTGCATTCATAAAAATATTTGCCATAGTTAACAAGTGCAATTAATCATTACTAACAATTAGCAATCTGTATAAATGTTTTTCTACCTCAATTTATATGGTTCACTGTATTTGGACCTTTAGATTGTTTGATTTAAGGACGTTCCACAGTTATGTTTGTGCGCATTATGATCTGCGCATAGTTTACACTCTGCGCGCTGACGTCACAATGAATGAACAGGTGATTAATTAGCTGCAGGTTTGAGCTGATTTTTCTCATCTTCTGCACTTTAACTGCAGATCCTATGTGTTATTTCATGAAACTAAAAAATTGAATTATTCCATGGACCATTCAAAAAAAATTCTCTACAATTTCAAAATACTTTACTCTGCAGTGCTGCCAAGAATCACGAATATTACCCCGAGTTTGAATAAATGGTAGAGTGGTTTTGATTTTTTCTTCACATAGATACATGTACAAAGCATTCGGCGCATTTTTGGTGTTTTAAAAAGCACATTTGCTCTAATAAAAATGCTGATAGTTTAAAAACAAGCACATGAACCCCTATTTTTTAATGTTTGTACCTCTTAGGTATACCTTCCTCTACAACTCTGCAAATTTTGGTGAAAATGACATGGATTTTGAATAAAGTGCAGCATATATTGTACGTTTGTAGTTTGTTACTGAAATTTCACATTTTTTAGATTGGGATTTTGTTATCTTTTACGCCATTTTTAAGAACTGGCAGTGCTGTTAAACTTAAAATTGCAAACAAATATCACTATAAATAAATTCTCCATTCTAATGATACAATTATTAACTCTTTTGCGAAATTTGATGACTTTTTCATGTATTTTGACTGAGTAATAGAGGTTTAAACTCATTGTAGTAATCTTGGGCGTATGCCAAATTCGTTTGAATGCGCAATTCTTAAGAACATAAATTTGGATGAACTTTGAAGCTCTATAGCAAAAAATCAAGCACATGGACCTATGTTAATTTTTGCATATTTCGAATATTAAGGTTCTAAAGTATCTATGAGCAAAGTTTGGTGAAAATGACATGGATTTCACTTTAACTGTGGAACGTCCTTAACAGACCATGCACAGGAGATATTGAACGCTCTATATATTGTCTCTTTCAGGAACTCAAAGCTGTGGACTGGATGCGGCTTATTTCAATTAATAATAATAAAAGTAATAATAGGCCTTTATATAGCGCCATCTATCTAGAAATAATCTATTCCGAGGCGCATTGTTATTATTATTATTACCCCAGCTAAATGTACCTTCCAGCACTCTGTGCATTCAAGGAATCATTTCTACTGGGAACCCATTCGCCTCACCTGGGTTGAGTGCAGCACAATGTGGGTAAATTTCTCGCTGAAGGAAAACTTGCCATGGCTGGGATTCGAACCCACATCCCTCTGATTGAAAGACCAGGGTTGTAACCACTCGACCGCGACGCCCCCACATGAAAGGTCGAGGACCAAAAAAGCAGCACTAATCGAGACCTAGGAGGACTCAGCCCCACTAGATCTGCATCCAATCTTATTCTTTTGAATCAGGAACACAATTCTCAAATAATGCTACTTACATGTATTCTGCAGTCAAATGCCTGGTTTCTCACAAGCAGGCACTGCATTGACTGACCATAATAATAATAATAGCTAGTTTTTATTTAGCGCTTTCCAGCATATTATTACCCCAGTCATTGGACTCATTTCAATACCATGATCTTGTGGACTAATTCTGAATTAATGAAAGCATTTTTTATTGCCACGCTGCATTATTCTGCGTCGCATCCAATCCAGAATATTTGAGGGTGAATTCATGAATAGGGCATCATCTTTCCTACATACATGTATCAGGGGTGTGAGTGGTCACAATAAAAAGATCTGAAAACAGCTGAAGAGTGTTGAAAAAGTCTGAAATAGAAAGAGCTCCCATACTTTTTGTACAGAGGAAGGCCAAAAATAAGCTGAAATTAAGCTGAAAATAAAAACAAAAAAATCTGAAATCAGATAAAAATCTGAACTCTCACACCCCTGATGTATTGTGAATAATCATCTTGAATCAAGGCTAAAAAAATACGATACCACAGCATTTTGACATTGACAATGAATTTGTCGACATTACAAAACTGGCCTACCTCACTGCAGCGAAACAAGGCAACAAATACAGGGGTTGTGGTGGGGAGGGAGGGGCGAGGGGGGGGGGGCTGTATAGAAGCACAAGACAGAAGGAGCTGCAGAATTGGGGGGGGGGGCACGTTTCAAGATATTGCTTTCTTATGCACCAAGGTACATTACTTTTTCACATTTGCATACCTACCAACGCTGACCGCCAAGAATAGGAATAAATCATTAAGAAATTTCCAGAAATAGGAACGATAACACACAAACAATTTTCACAGAAATAGGAAAACAGAGGTTTAAATAGAAAATCATTCCCCCCCCCCAAAAAAAAAAAGGAATATTCCAATTTAATAAGAAAGTTGGCAGGTATGCAGTAGACAACGAACCAAAGAGAATAAAAAGGGTTCCAACCTGATGTGTTTTGCGGCCAAGAATAGGAGTCTGAGAGAAATAAATATATATACATGTATATCATTATATTATGTTAGAACAGTTTGCCCAACTTAGCGACAGTTGGTGGAAAAGATTACGCAAACTTAGATTACATTATGGTTGATTACATTATGGTTGAGGACAGGACCAACTGAAACCAATAGAACAGACAAAGATACAATGTTTTTAACTGTAGAGGGCGACAACACAATCACAACGTTAAAGGGGTCGTTAAAACTACGAGAATGATGTTCAAACAGTCAACTCAACTGCAAGTGTTTTCCAAGAGGATGGCAAAGAAAGTTATTTGACAAGGTAAACAATAACACACTGATTGCTTGCATACAATCACAAGCATATCGATGGCCTGAATTCACAAAGGTGTTTTTTTTTTAACCATTGGTTGAACCCATGGTTTATGCAGATTTCCCGTATAAATTACGCTTATTAACCGCGTGTATTAAAAAATTCCAATGCTGATGCACGCTTTTGTCACGGTCCGTCAAATTGATGCCTGTTGCTGTGGTTATCCGCACTATTTCATTCCTGAGTCCACTGTTTTGAATTAACGAGTCAACTCTTCAAACAGTGGAGTCATGAATAAAATAGCATACTTAACCATGGCAACAGGCGTTAATTTGGCGCACTGTGACAAAAGCGCGCGTCAGCGTTGGACATTTTTTTAAAAATATAAGCGGTAAATAAGCGTAATTTATACAGGAATTCTGTATAAACCATGGGTTCAACCGATGGTTTTAAAAACCACCTTTGTGAATTTGGGCCTGTGTTTGAACGATAAAAACATCGATACTTGGTAACAACCTTCAATGTCAGTTTTAAAAAGATCCCTTAAAGCAATGAATGTTCTCTGATCCCTGTTTTCTATTTTCTTTTCAGAGACCTGGCCAAGACGGTTAGGAAAGAAAATAAACGGAAATGCAGCAAACCCCCCTGAGGCAACTTGAAAGTGAACCGAATAACATCTTGAGGTGGTCTCAGTTAAACTGGGTCTTGGTTA
Source organism: Lytechinus pictus (assembly GCF_037042905.1). NCBI lineage: Eukaryota > Metazoa > Echinodermata > Echinoidea > Temnopleuroida > Toxopneustidae > Lytechinus > Lytechinus pictus. The sequence continues at coordinate 5,659,066 of NC_087255.1, read as the reverse complement.
GATCTCAGACCACTTTGGCCGAGATGAAAACACAAACCTACCCTAAAATGTTCCTGGCAGTCATTGCAGGTGTTTGCAGCACAAAACCTGGTTATCAATACTAGTTGGAATGGTAGCAATAAATGGTAGCTTCTCCAGGCAACATAAAAAACTTACTGACATTTTTAATCTGCACATATCAGGGTTCCCAGCTTTTCAAGAAAACAAAATTCCCTGATTTTTCCCTGATAAATTAAAAAAATTCCCTGATAATTATTTAAAACCATTCCCAAATCCACATGTGTTTTATGTTGTTGCAGTGAATTACATGTATTTTCAGTATAAAAACAAAAAATGTAAAACTAATTAGGACCACCATAACCAGTCATTCAATGGATCTCGTTTTGATATGCAACAAAATAGTTCAGAGTCTGAGCGACTACCATGCTTTCGACTATTGGGCTGATCAAAATTCCCTGATTATTTTTTCCTCATTTGAGGCATTTTCTCCTGTTTGAGGTATTTTTAATCAAATTTTCAGATTCTTCCCTGACTGGAAAAAAAGTAAAAAAATTTTCCCGATTTCCCTGACGGGCTGGGAACCCTGGTTATGCAAATCATGTTTCTCTACAAGACTCAAACTGAAGAATATTGGCTCTATGACATTCTATTACAAATGACTTCTATTCTGGAGATTGGTATTGTCATGTTATTTTGTTTAAAAGTGAATTTATGTAAAAATTCAACCGAATGAATATGAATATGAACTAATGATGTGATACAAAGAATGCCCTCGACACCAAGGAAGATATAAAAAAAAGAGAAAGCAACTCATTTATGATGTCCAATACATATTACGGTTCCTTATCTTCTAAAATCCAAACATATATTCCACTACCTGAAAGTCAATGTTTTGCTTTTTTAGTATTGTTCCTTTATATTTATAATTTCTTAACTTTCATATATTATCCAATTAATTCTTTTTAACTTTTCACTTGTCAATACATTTAGGTGCCTTGATTAATCTTATCAAAGTGGAAATGTTACTAAAAGTCACAAAGTATTATTATCATCATTTGTTGAGTTAGCATAACAGAATCTAAAGTCACAGCAGGCATAAAAATCTTCAGGAAAAAAATAACAAAAACAAAAAGAAATCAATATAATTCCCAGAAGGCTGCATACACCCTGAAATATTGAGAACCCTGTGAAAATAAACTTTCAGGTACAATTAAAAAAATCATCCTGTAAAAACACGTTTTCATTTCACATCCTCCTTATATTCCGTTATAAAAATATACACATTCAAATAATGTAGTAATGAGCTAGAATAACCACCACTTTGGGGGAGATTTGCCAAAACAGGTTATGTTTCATCATTTTTTTTGTTAGAGAAAGGAGATCCGTCTCAGAATACTTTCATTGACAATTTCAGCTTTCATATGATGATCAACTCCAGTGTGAGAAATAATCTTGTTAGCCAGAAGGAGCAAAGAAATTAAGAGATGAAGGCCCGGGGGGGGGGGGGGAGGGTACTCACGAAATAAGGCATACAGGGATGTGCCGCTGGAATGGGTCGCTTTTTTTGGAAGAAATCCCTAAACATGGGGTATGGTTTTATGCTGGAAAATCCCTAAACATGGCCCCAATTTTTGGTGATAACATTCCCTTTTTTTTTTCTTGCTAGTCAAATTTTAATAAATCCCTGTTAAAACCAAATCTAAGTACCCCCCCCCCCTGGATGAAGGGGGTCAGGGGAAGCAACACTAAAACATTAAATTATCAACAACAACAAAAATCTGCATGAATTTCCAGCCATAATTATAAAGCAAGATTTCAGCCATATTTACCAGTAGTCAATGTGAAATCTGTGGTCTATTGACATTAAAGACAACCCTCACATCCCACACAATCTAGTGTTATAAGAATATCAATTCAGAACAAGAAATGTGAGAAGATTGTTAGGGCTTACAAGTGTTAGTAAGAATAAATTCTTTGCTGTGCTGTTACAAATGGGCAATTCCATAAAAATGATCAACCCTTTTGTACGTCCGACCCCCATTTTTCTTATGTTCTTACTTCACTTCATAAACTGACCAAGTCATGGTCCTCTGAGAACATTATAGACTGTCAAAAGAAAAAGAAATCAGAAATCACATATAGGGGGTCGGGTGTACATATTTTATGGAATGGCCCTATTGTATATGTGTCTAGAATTGTCACTTTTTATCAACCAAGTGCATGCAGAATTGATCCAAATGTCTAATAAAAACCAGGGTCTTTTTAGCATGTATAATTTTTAAATTTAAATTATTTTAGCGTGATTTCATGAGCTTGTATTCAAATTTGAAATTGAAAATTGAAATTTTCATGTGTAAAATAAGAGTACTTGAATTTGAAATTAAGAGCGATTCAGCCCAAAAGTGTACTTCGAATGCGATAGATAAGGGCATTTTTTTTTTAAAGGGAGCAATTAGTTCCAGTATTCTGGTAAATTAAGGGCAAAATGGCTAAAAATGTACTGGAAATATCATTTAAATAGAGATCATATTCTTGGAAATGGAACAATTGCATTTACATTCGTTTGAATATAGAGTTACAATACCAGGATCATTAGCGCCATGAGCACCGAAAGGTGGACCTGTGCGCTATATAAGTAGCCACCATTATTATTATTTTTATTATTATTAGTGCAATCATTTTATGAAAATCAACGATTCATTCTCTCTCACACTTACATGTACATAATTTGTTTTATATAATTATTTTCTTCATGTAAAAAAAAGTATAATTAAAATAACTTGGGGAAATTAGGGTGAATAAGCCCTGAGGTTTAGCAAACTTTTTTGAATAGATTTACAGATGTAAAACATGAAGCAAATGAGTGCTTGATTTATCATCGATTCTTTTCCTTTTCTCTGTTTGTATGGATTTTTTTCATTTCTAAAATCAGCAAGCCAACTTACAATCCATCTTATTAATATTTTTTGGTGTGTTAATATAAATCAATTAATTGTGCAAACAAGCAATGCATACAAAAATGTCTGATTTTGACCCAAATCTTTGACATGCATTATTAATGCCCCTTTTCTTTCCTTTTAAAAAAAATCAAATCTGGTGGTACATGTACCTTATTAAATGGTGAATGGCTCTGCATTGTGTGGTGCAAAATCACAATTAAAATCATGTTTTTAGCATTCTTTTAAATTGCAAATTAAAAGCTGCCTCTCTCCAGGAAAATTGCAAATCAAGGATGAGCAAATACAAAAATGACATTCCGCAAATCAAATCTTTCTTGTTTCAAATATCTTTTACATGTAATTGTTGCTTATTTGCAATGAAATTTTCTTATTCAAATTTGCAAAAACCACTGAATATGAAAATGACTGGAAGATTTCTTTATTGAATTTTTAAATTTTCTTTTCTTTCTCAAACAAAACACACTTTATCAGGATTAAAAAAACAATATTAAGTGACAATTCCAGAATGGAACACTGAACGATTCGTTCTCTCACTCTCAAAACCTTTGAACACTGTCAAGAATTTATTATCAAACAAAGAAAAGGTAACTCCCCCTTCAAAATATTACCTTTACCATAGAGTGACAGCACAGCAATGAAATGAGGAAAAAGAAGATTTCAAAAAGGTGAAAACTAGAATGTCAAAAATGTTAGATGAAAGGGGGTCAAGTTTACAGGATGTGTCTCATTTCGGTATCAAAACTTTCAATACATGAATGATTCACTATGGAAATGAAATAATGAATAAAAGCAATTTGGTTCATAAGTCAATAACAGCTGTAAATAATTATACAAAAAGATATTTTTGTATGAATATTTATGATTCATCATTATGGATAATATACGAAAGGACATAAAGCAAAGCAAAGCAAAGATCAAATCGATTAATAGAAATACAGAATATTCCTGTAAATATCTTCATGAATATGATTCATTTTCACATTATGGTCAACAGTAAATTATTTGATAAAATCCCATACCATGAAAATTGTATTGTTATCTACAAATTAGAAATCAAATTCCTTCTTATTATAAAGACACATACACATATATTTGACTGGACCCCCTTAACATCATATTTTAGTGATGTGAACAAGATGTTATCTACCATGAGGAAAAATAGGATCGGAGAGGGAAGGGAAAGACAGATACACGGAGAGAGAGATAGAAGAACTATAAAATAAGGAAAGAAAGAAGGAAAGAGAAATGAGAGATGGAGAAGAGAAGGGGACAGGAGAGGAGAGAAAAGAGAAGATATGGGAAAAGGAGAGGGGTGAGAGGGGAGGGGTGAGAGGAGAGAAGATATAAATGTAGGGCAGAGGAGGGGGAAGGGGAGGGGTAAGAGAGGAGAGTAGAGGAGAGAGGGCAGATGAGAAGGGAGGAGTGGAGAGAGAGGAGAGGAGAGGGGTGGGGAGAGGAGATGAGAGAGGGCAGAGGAGAGGGCACATGAGGGGGGAGAAGGGAGAGAGGGGGAATGGGTAGAGAGATGAGAAGAAAGGATAGGTAGGGTGAGGGGGGATAAAAATTAGAGAAGAGGGAGAGGCACAGACTAGAAAGAGCTAGAGAGAGAGAAAGTACATGTATGTGAGCAAAAGGTAAAGGGGGAGAGAGAGTAGACAGGAAGAGGGGAAGGGTGGGGATAGGAGAGCAAAAGCGGGAAGGCAGGGAGGGGAGAAGGGAGAGAGGGGATGGGTGGGGAGAGGCGAGGAAAGGATAGGGAGAGAGAGAGGAAAAGAAAGGGAGAAAGAGAGGGGAGATTAAAAAGAAGAAAAATGAGAGAAGAGGCACAGGCCAGGAAAAAGACAGACAGACATCGACAGAAAAAGTATGTGAACAAGAGGCAAAAGGGGGAGGGGGGGTTAAACAACAAAAAAAGAGAAAAAAACCCAATTAGAATGAAAAGAAGCATACAATGCAAACATGGGAGTATGATTTCATTTTTATGTTTTTCAAAAAATTTGTGTTGATTTTTTTTTGGTAGTACTGCACCTCTCTCGTCGTCTGTATTCTTTCATGAGAAGACCTTGCATAATAACCCTAGCAGGAGAGAAAGAAATATTCACCATAATTTGCAAAATAAGTTCAAGATAATGATTAAAGAGGAAGCCCTACCTTCAATCAAAATTATTTTGAACATAAAGGGGAAAATGAAGAAGCAGAGCAATGAAAATAAGAAGAAATCTGACAGAGGATGAAATTGAACGTCAGTTGCAAATTGCTTTCATACATAATTTTCTCAGAAATTAAAAATGATATTGGTGCTGAGCAAACACAATTTGTGGAATAATCATATGCAGTTACAAAATTTATTAACAAAAAAATGAATATAAACTCTACTTTGTCATCCTCTGGTTGATTTTCACTTTTTTCATAAAATCTTCATTGATATGCTTCTATTATGTTCAAACTCTATTATAAAAAGTCAAATTGATTTAATAAAGACCTCCTTGACATAACTGTAGACTTCCCCTTTGAATATTAAAGACGGAAGCAATGAAGGGTGGAAAGTGAGAAAATGAGGTCAAAGCTAAAGAGAAGATTAAGTACAGCTTCAAATAAAAGAAATCATAATATTTAGGATTTGGGTACAATTGTCATACAATGACATCTACATGAACCTGTATGCATGAAGCAAAACTATCCCTTTTTTTCAAAAAACAATTGTATAGTTCTTTTGTTCCTTTATTGCTTAACATAACATTTTTCATAAAATTCAGGAAAAAAATCCAGATAATTAGCTTCATGAATTTCTGCTGTGTACATGTAATAGAGTCAAGACTAATATCCCAGTATTTATATTCTTCCTGATGCCAATGTATTAGCAAGAAGTAACAAGTGAGTTGTTCCTTAATTCATCAGCATAATTTCATCAATGTTTAACATTCATGAAGCAGAGTAAAATAATACAATGAAAATGAGAAATACAGAATTACCTATATTCAATTATTCAACATTATTTTCATATTGATTACTCCCTTAAATTGAATACTACTAAAATACCAAAAGAAAACCCCCAATAAAATGAAATAAGGATAAATGAATACTGGAATAAAAAGAAATCCATTAAACTACTCCATTTTTAAGGATTGTATTCAGAAAGGCCATGCCATTTCAGTTAAACTGCTTGTCAACTAGGAAGTGATGCAAATATATATATGTAATACTGCTTATTATATAACTCACCATAAAACCTGTTTGCTGTACATGCACATACTGAATCAGAAATGCATATATGAATTAAATCAAGTCTTCGTCATTCACTTATTTTCAATTATATGCAATCATCTAATTTCCATCTCATCAATGGTACACACGACATTCACACAAATTTTGTGAGAACTAGCAAGAACTGCACAAGAATCATTTCAAAGTTTAATTGTTATGAGAACTTCAGAGGAAAGCTTATCTCAATTTGGACTTTTTTTTTTTTTCAATGGTGTAGAGACAAAGGCTTTAAAAAGCCAAGTTTATCTTAATCAATGGTCTAACTCTTTGCTAAAATAAGGGAACCAAAAATTTCAACAAAATGGTGTTTACATCCTATACATGTACTTCTCATGTTTGATTAGCTCTTTCCATATGTTCTAATGGTGGATAAAACTATGAAAGTTATCATTCTTAGGTAGATATGGGCAATTCCATAGGTTGATGGACATGAGCTCAATGTGTCTTTGTACATATAGCCCATCTGAACCGTAACGTGAGTAACCACTTTATCTGCACCCCTAGTAAAAACCATGTGTTCTTTATTTTTTTAATTATATACAAATTCGTCTCCCTAATATACTTCTTTGAAATGGATATAATCAACTTTCATAAAAGCCTTGCATGAGGACACTTTTCACTTATGTCCACTTTTCATTTTATGCATGTCCAAATCATGTAACATGAGTAACCGACACATTTCAAAGATTTGCCAGGAGCATAATGAAATTTCCCAAGTTTTGTTTTTATACAAAGGATAGTCAGACTGCGTACTATGTTGTGATAAAGAGATGTTTAGTTCCTATCAATAATAATGGAGTTACAGCTCCAAGTATGAGTCAAGGTGTCTCCAAATGTAACGTGAGTAACCGTGGAATAGCCCATATGAATTACAGGGGCCACGGAACGGTTTTCAAAGTGGGGGGGGGGGGATGAGCCATGCAAAAAATCACAATCATATGGTCATTTTGTACACGGTTTTGGAAAAAAGTGGGGGGCTGAAGCCCTCCCGCTTCCGCGGCCCCTGAATTAATTGAGTGAGAAATGAAGATTGGAGCCGATTTGTGTCACAATTGGCAATCCATACTTAAACCACAACTTGAGACCAGATTTTAAATCAAACTCGAGTTATAGACTACGGGCCAAAGAGACGAGGCATAACAGGAAAGATTATATACAGCAAGCAACTGTCATTTGCATCTACAGTGTAGACTCGACAAACTCCAGAAACATATAGAAGAACATATGGAATTGCTAGAAAACAGAACATAGACCAATTAACAAGAAGTGACATTAAAGCAGTTCCTGATAACGTTCTTGGTGTATATAGAAAACATCTACTCTACCACACAACAAGTTGACTCTAAAAAAGACAATGATAACGATAACAAATAATGAAAGAGATTAATAATAGAATTTATGACAATGCTACAGATATCAACATTTGATTTAATTCTAATCCCAGTTACCATGAAATATCTACAGTGTATATGAAATAGAATGAGTTAAGTATGAATAGAGATTTTTCACACCAACACATCATGTACAAACAAACATAGACTTCAGATTCATGAGAACAGTTTATTACGCTTTTTAGACCTTTATCATGTGTTTACTCCACAGTATTATCTTTTAATTTGCAAAATTAGGTTGGTTTATGAAATAAGCTTTGGGTTAGAAATTAAGATTAGGAGCAAAGGCAAGAGATGGGTTGTATTTGGGGTTTTTAGGAACTCTATTTATCAAAAATAATTTCTTACACTTATTTTCAAAGTTCTTCTATATTCCTCAAATAAATCACATTGAACAGAATTTATTTTGAGGAATTTTTTTTTCGAGCATTGAAGCATTTAAAATCAAACTACTTCCTCAAAGACTTGACCTCATCCAGATTCAATTTTTCTGTTTGAAATTATCCAGGAAGGCACTTTTTGTTGACATATTGAAAGATACTATGTTTCAAAACTAATTAAAATTAATCATGATTGATCTAAACGTCTTTACAACCATGATTCTCAGGTTGTTGGTTGAACACAGCCATGGTTGAACAAAATGGCCCGAATAAAAAAAAGGGGGTTTCAATTATACCACGGTACAAAACCATGAATTATACAGATTTGCGATATCGCACTTCATCCAAGTGAGAATTTAGTAGCACGATCTGAACAAAGCGTGCATTTATAATTATGCAATAAATGAAGCCTAATTGTGTACACAAATCTGAACGGTCCATGATTTTTTACCATGGTACAACCGAAGCTACCTTTGTGAGTTTGGGCCATTGTCTTTCGAGCCATGTTTCCTGCGCATTAAAAGATTGAACGGAACCATATACTTACCGAAGGGCTTCTGTCATCCGACACTTGTACGGACTCATTCTTGTCACCCAGAGGAATATCATCAGTGCGTCCTTTCAGGGTGCATACAGAGAGAAAAGAATAGATCAAATAGATCAATTAACAATTGATTGATATCGCGGGAATTCTGCAGTGGAGTAACTAAAAGTGCATACAATGCAAACAGAACAAAATCAGGCAGGGAAATTGAGATATCCTGCTTAGATACCATCATTTTCATAGCTCTACTTGTTGGAATTAATGTTTAGAAATATGGTACAGCGTATCATGTGTAACTTCCGATATAGATCTTGATAAGGAAATATGTATTTCTTTATTTTGACGGTCCACTGGTCTCCGCCGAAAAATCCCAGGCGGGCACCGGTCAAAAAAGGGCCCGGGATGACTCAGGCCTACATGTACTTCCAACAGTATCTTGTAACCTGCGATTGATAACAAGTCTTGTGAAACAGGGTCTAGTTCTTACCTTCGCTGTCTGTGGCACATCGAACTAATTCAAAGATTATCCACATGACGGCCATGAAGACACAGAACCCGATGAGAACATAGAAGGTATAACCCTGAAGGTTGGTGAGTATGTTCTTACCATCAATAGGGACCAGGGCGAGGCCTATCGTCACGACTGGATAGGGAGCAAAAGATCAAGATATTTGGAAGTCATTTGATTATCATAATAAAACATTAATTGATAAAGCCCACTTTTGTTAAGACATTCAAGGTGCTCGAGGCAATTAGCCACCCATTTGAACCACGTTATTCCCATATAGAACAATTCAGTTATTACCTATGTAATTTATAAATGTGGCTCAGTGGATGGACTATAAAACAGAGGGTCGTGGTTCAATGGCAATCCCCAGTAGACTTAAGTACAATTTCCTTCAGGTTTGATTGTATCTGAAAAAGTTACAAGGAATAAATGTACTTTGTCACTTTGGTGCAAACACAGCTTAAGAGCCCTGATCTGTACAATACCCTTAGTAAAGAAATGTGGACTAAGGTCATTCTTGCACCAATTTAACAATTTATTCAACTATTATACTTGCATGATAAAATAAGAGCACTGATTCCTACTGCCCAATGAGCCCAGTTGAAAATTGGTCGGCTAAAATAGAAGAAAAATAAATCAATGGTATTGATTAAAATCACATGAACCAGAGTTGACACTAAATGCTTAATAATCTCATTTATAATACAAATCCAGTAAACTCACCCACAAATAGATGGTTAATTTTATTACGTGCCGTTTTTAAAGAATCTTGTGAAATAAATTAGCATTTCCCTTCAATGTGTAGAGGAATTATCACTTTATTCCCCCCCCCCCCCCACAATAAAAAATACATAATTCTATTGAAAAATTAGGCTCCTATTTCACATTAAAATGATTTTAAAATTTTGGCCAATATAATTTCTTTTAGTAAGTATTTTTGGTACACAGTGTTACATAAGCTTGGTTTTGATGAATGTTTTGTCCGTTTGGGTACAATTGTTATATTCTAATATTGAAGGATGTGTTATTGATAACAGATTCTCCTTGAACCCTTTCCCAATAAAGCGGGGAGTACCACAGGGGTGCCCTTCTCTCCCTACCTTTTCCTTTTGGTCTTGTAGAAATTCTTGGCATAATGATATCTCCACATAAAAGTATCACAGAAATCTCCATAGAAAATACTGAATGAAAAATTAAGTCAATATGCAGACAATACTGTACATTTTCTTCATCTTTAGCACACAACAATGGAAATCAAAAGAGGCACAAAAATATCCAAGTCAAAATGGAATCCCATTACCGTCAATGATCATAATAATTTCAATGTATCAAACTGAATAAAGAAGGGATATTTGGTATAATTTGTTACCATGCCCCTCAAAACTTACTTAGGAGTACCGGGGTGCGGCCTAAAGATGGCCATGACAGGATTACTGATGCCAAGAGCTGTTACAATCACTCCTAGTATAGCATGGGAAAAGCGTCGACGACCCTGCGAAGGATAACAAGAGACAATAACAAATGTTTTTAATATATCGTCGAGGATTTAGCGAAGGTACTACAAGGGGAAGACACTTCGGCGATTTTTTTAAACGCTCGATATATGCTCATGGGGAAGGGCGCCCACTAGCGTTGAGTAAGTAAACCATTGCACATCGGCACGCTACTGTGTACAAAACGTACAGGGAAAATGAGAGAAGGGATTTGGGAGAGGGCACCAGGGCAATGCATGTGGATGATTCCACCCTTTTCTGTCCCAGAGACCTCCAAAATATATTCATCTCTAATTTAATGGAAAATAATTTGAAGAAAAAAAATCTTAAAATGTAACAAGTGGAGCGCCTCTGGCAGTCTCACCTGCATCACGCGATTCAATATAGCAGCAGTGCTGACTTTGAAACTACTATAAAATAATTATTCACAAAAAACACCATTCATATAATGATACAATACTACGTTCATTGACAATAAATGACATTTGACCTTGATAATGCAACACAAGACTTGTCAGTGATACTTGATTACCTCTATATCCACATTTTATAAACTAAATCTATAAACTTTTAAAGTTATGAAAGCCATCTAATAATTACCTCCAAATTGGCCAAAGTTCAATGACCTTAAATGACCTTTGACTTTGGTCATGTGACCTGAAACTTACATGAGATGTTCTATGATACTTGATTACTCTATGTCTAAGTTTTTTAAGAACTAGTTCCATACACTTTCAGAGTTATGATGGTTATTTAAACAAATACCCCCAACATGGCCAAAGTTCATTGACCTTAAGTGACCTTTGACCTTGATCATGTGACCTGAAACTCGCACAGGATGTGTAGTGATACTTGATTACTCTTATGTCAAAGTTTCATGAATCAGATCCATAAACTTTTAAAGTTATGATGGTAATTCAACAAATACCCCCAACATGGCCAAAGTTCATTGACCTTGTTCATGTGACCTGAAATTTGCACAGGATGTTCAGTGATACTTGATTACTCTTACATCCAAGTTGTATGAACTAGACCAATAAACATTCAAAGTTATGATGGTAATTCAACAAATACCCCCAACTTGGCACAAGTTCATTGACCTTAAATGACCTTTGACCTTGATCATGTGACCTGAAACTTGCACAGGATGTGTAGTGATACTTGATTACTCTTACATGTATGTCTAAGTTTCATGAATCAGATCCATAAACTTTTTAATTTATGATGGTAATTCAACAAATACCCCCAATTTGGCCAAAGTTCATTGACCCTAAATGACCTTTTACCTTGGTCATGTGACTCAAAACTCAGGCAGAATGTTCAACAATACTTGATTAACCTTATGTCCAAGTTTCATGAACTAGGTCCATATATTTTGTAAGTTATGATGACATTTCAAATTAGGTTAAGATTTTGATTCCCCCAACATGGTCTAAGTTCATTGACCCTAAATGACCTTTGACCTTGGTAATGTGACTCAAAACTCAGGCAGAATGTTTAGTAATACTTGATTAAGCTTATGGCCAAGTTTCATGAACTAGGTCCGTACGCTTTTTAAGTTATGCTGTTATTTCAAAAACTTAACCTTCGGTTAAGATTTGGTGTTGAAGCCGCCGTCGGAAAAGCGGCGCCTATAGTCTCACTCTGCTTCGCAGGTGAGAAAAAAACCGTCTATTCCTCCATTTCCCTCATATGTTTTGTACACAACCAAAAATTGCCATACGCGAAGGCTGGCGAAGATTTAACGCTGTGGGGCGCTCTTCCCAAGCATTTCATTGTGCGCTCTATGTACTGTCCGATCTTCCTCTTGTAGTATCTTTGGATACTTTCAATGAATACAAGTAAACATTATCAAGGGCAGCAGTAAGGATTAAATGCACAAGGTAGCTTTGCAGCAGTTCCAACATGCCGAGTGCGCTTGGAGGCTTCAAAGGTTGCAAATGTGAGTAATTATTTTAACGCCCAAGCAAAATTAGTGTATGATATGTTTTACATATGTTTTGGTGATAGAGCTTTTGGGAAAACGGCAGCTAAATTGTGGAACAACTAATATAAGATCTATGACAGACTTCTACAAATTCTGTGTTAAAAACATACCTTTTTTTAAGAAGCATTTGTATATAATAACCCTATACAAAATTATAACAAATTGTCCACACACATAGAGACTATGTATATGGAATGTTTTACAATTGCATTATTCTGGCACAATATGTGGGTGCAAATGGCCGTCCCTCTGATGGTTTATTGTTTGAACTGAGAAAAAAAAAAAAGAATTATCAATAAGGGTTTATTTCCAATTCGTCTAAAGCCAATTCGTCCAATTTCCAACTCGTCTACTATCGTTTGGTCCATATACCATTTGGTCTAATTAAACTGAAGTGTTAATTGTGCAAATGAATGAAAAGAAAATGGGTATTAGACCAACTGGTTATTAGAAGAAATGGAAATAGACGAAATGGTGATTAGACATAGTGATGATTGGACCAAATGGTTGTTAGACAAAATGTTGATGACAGAATGGCATTAGACTAAATAGTAGTCCATGTGGTGAGTGGACAAGTTGGCAGTGGACGATTGGCAAGTTACCCTTTAAAAGAGGTAATTAAGCATTCTGAGAAAATCAAAAGTGGAACTGAAGAAAAATAATCCAAAATTTTTGGGATGAAAATAAGGTCTACAGTGAAAATATCCCCTAAAAGGGAAAATTATTTGCTTTCATTGGACTCACCTCAGCAGTTTCACTCAGCTCTAGAAATCCACCAACATGAACGAATATAACGATGAAAGCGATTGTGAACAGCAACACTGCTAATACCATCCATGCTCTATGCATCTGAAATTAAAAAAAAAAAAAAAAACGGGAGTAATTCCTTGAAATGACAGAACCTTTTCGTTCATCAGACCCTAATGTTTTTCATTTTTACTTCACTTCGTAAATTGTTCCATTTTAATTTGATGGTATAATGTTCTCCCAATATGAACTGGGAAACACACACACATCACATAAGGTCCGGGATCAGACGTATGCGTACTCATTTGCCCGACTCTGACGTGCAATAAAATCACTGGTTAACTTTTAATATCACTTTATATGACTTAGCCACCCAAACCCTATGGTCCGTATTCTAAAGTCAGGTTTAACTTGAGCCATGGTCTAACTCTGTTAGGTTGGGGGGGGGGGGGGGTTCCAGGTGACATGAAATCTAAAGAAGAAAATTCTATAGCCAACTTTGGTCTTTATATTGAATGTCAAGGTAATGAATGATATGGGGCTTTTATAGCACAGTGATATCAATTATTTACAGTAAAAATAAAGACAAGCTCATTTATTAGTTCTCTTTATAATGGCGGATCCATAGGGGGAGTAAATGACATTTTGTTTAATTTGAGCTATATTAATATGTATATTCAATGGGCCAATCTCAGATAAATATCGGGGGCCTGTGTCCCTTGTGCCCCCGACTTGGATCTGCCACTCTTTGAGGATTTAACTTACAGCGAACCAGATTTTAACGTCACAGAGTTTGGAGTCTGGCCACATTGGTTTGAAGTAACGTGCCATGGTGAGACCGGCGCTTGCTAGACCCAGCCAAGCAATAATCATCAGGCAACCTACAAGATATTAATTTTCATATTAATTACTAACATAATTTACATATACTATGTAGGATAAATTGATACTAGTTAGTGATTGGTGCAAATAGTATCACATGATCTACACTTGCCAGACCTATCCATGCAGTAATTATCAAGCAACCTACAAGATATTAATTTTCATATTACAACAATACTTTACATACATGTATAATATGTAGGATATAATAGCTAGTGATTGGTCAAAATGCCACCATGTAACCTACACTAGCGAGACCTATCCAAGTGATATTTACATGTATGAGGCAACGTGGAGATACATGTACATGTAAATGGACATACATGTGGATATTATATATTTATATTAGCTAGTGATTGGTCAAAATGCCACCATGTAACCTACACTAGCGAGACCTATCCAAGTGATATTTACATGTATGAGGCAACGTGGAGATACATGTAAATGGACATACATGTGGATATTACATGTAGATATTCATATTACAATAATATATTACATGTATTTGATTGGATGGTATCACGTCATTTGATGTAAAATTCAGATACTATCATTTATTATTCATTTATTTATTTATTCAACATATTTATACAGGAATAAATAAGAAACATTCCATTTAGCAAGGCTGAATTGTTTTTGACAGGAAGTGAAATATGAAAGGAAAATCACATTGGAAACCTTGTATATAGCAAATGAGGCAGCAAGAATAATATCAGAAAAAATATGTCATGATTATTTAATGATCACAGATATGTATGAAAATATTTCATGATTCAAAATCAATCAGGTATGACTGATTACAGTTTGTAAAAAAGTAGAACAATGAACTCACATTTAATTGATCAGGGGACCATTGCAGAAAGAGTTGCGTTTAAACGCAAGTCAAAAAATCAATCGCAAGTCCCAAATGCGCGCTGTTGATTGGTTGAAAATCAAGTTGCGCATGATTTATCGAGTTGCGATTGATTGCAACTCTTTCTGCAACAGGCCCCAGATTTAATGAGAGCCAGGTAAGGATTTTTGTTTTATTTCAAGCACCGTCTAGTTCATTTTCTCCTTTTATGGTGTTGCTAGGAGTGTACAAATAATTCCTGTAGACGCTATGGCCAGTATTCTGATCTCGGGCTCAATCCTAACCCAAGTCTAAAGTTGTGGATTAAAGGACAAGTCCACCCCAACAAAAAGTTGATTTGATTAAAAAGAGAAAAATCCAACAAACAAAACTCTGAAAATTTCATCAAAATCGGATGTAAGATAAGAAAGTTGTATAATTTTAAGTTTCGCTTAATTTCACAAAATTGTTATATGCACATCCTGGTCGGTATGCAAATGAGGGAACTGATGACATCACTCACTATTTCTTTTGTATTTCACTATATGAAATATGAAATTTTCTCCTCATAGTCCTGTGAAACCAAGTTTTATTCCTCCCTGAACATGTGGCATTACCATTGTTATAACATTTTATGGTTCAGTTAAGTTGGTCCTTATTGTCAAATCTATAAAAAATGAAATATTGTATAATTCAAACAATAAAAAACAAAAGAAATAGTGAGTGATGTACATCATCGACTCTCTTATTTGCATACCACTGAGTTGTGCATATAACTGTTTTGTGAAAAATAAGCGAAATTTTAAAATGTCATAACTTTCTTATTTTACATCCAATTTTGATCAAATTTTCAGCATTACGCTAGTTTCATTTTTCTCTATTTATTCAAATCAACATTTTTCTGGGGTGGACTTGACCTTTAAATTTGATATTGCTGATTGACAAAAGTGAATAAGTATGATTGTCCATCTAACACTGATTCTATTTTTGGTAACAAAGATATATCACCAAGTTTGGAACTAAATTTGACTGGCGGAAAAAAAGGGGCAATTTTACTGTCTCGGGTGCTGAATTTGATCCTGTCAAGCATAGTCTTCATAAATGCCGATTTATTTTCAAAATGAGCCGGTCGAGGTACCCTTTTCTGGTCAGATATGGAATGTCAGATATACATGTATTCCTTATCCACTGGTAGTACACGTTCAACCCTCGAATTTCATCCTTATTTTTTATGAATTTTTGTAAGTGCCACTTTAACACACGAGTCTATGGGAAATGTTTTGAGCCTGTGCAACCTAAAGCAATTTTTTATATTTTTTGACTTCCCATAATTTCTTAAAATTTTAATAAAGACTTTATTGTCTAGGTTTAGACCAAACTCCTTAATAGAGTCCAGGCCTATATGTAACGTACCATGTAATTTCATCAAGAAAGCATCCTCTTCTCCAGCTTCTGCAGAGAACGTCTGAGAAAGGTCAATCTCGGTCGATGACACGCCTCTGTTTGCACCTGGACTGTGTCCTTGACCCTGGCCTACAAAAGAAAATTGAATTCTGGGATAAACTCATTCCACAGCATTTTGTTGTTGTTGTTCATGCTGTAACTGAACATGGGACTACGTACATGTGATCAACCAGCTAAAACCTCATAATTGTTAAAAATTGGGGGGTTTTGGCAATTCAGAGTTTTGAGAAGTATTTTTTATTTATAAATTCCAGACAGTTAATATACTGTAGCTTTTATTTGATCTGTATGTACATTAACAGTTCATGTTTAGGGATTTATATACAGGTAGGTATTCTTTCATATAAAATGCATAGGATTGGAGGGAAACACTATTTGGAGTTAACAATTCTTACTTGCCACTAAAAAACTATCTGTGCTCTCAGCAATCCGGCACCACTGATCATTCAGAGTTACCTTTAGAACTGGTAATGAACACTGATATACCTATCAACAATACCACCAGTCAACAAGAAAACATGTACCGCCAGTCAACACCCCGTACAACTAGTCAACATCAATACATGTACATTTAACCTCCAGCCAACACCCAAGTTTGTCAACAATGCCATTGATCAACACTAATACCATCCGTCAACACCAGTACCACCAGTCAACACCCAATACCATTAGCCAACACCAAATCCACCACTGAACAACAATACCGCCAATCAACACCACTATCATGAGTCGAGACCAATACCATTGGTCAACACTAATACCACAAGTCAACACCAATACCACTACTAAACACTATCACCAGTCAAACTCAATACCATCAGTCAACACCACTATCACCAGTCAACATGATACAACCAGACAACACCAATACCACCAGTCAACACCAATACAACTAGTCAGCACCAATACCACCAGTCAGCACCAATACTACCAGTCAACACCAATACAACCAGTCGACACCAATACCACGACTCAGCACCAATAAAACCAGTCAACACCAATACCATCAGTCAATGCCAATAACACCAGTCAGCACCAATACCACCAGTCAACACCAATACCACCAGTCAACACCAATACCACCAGTCAACACCAGTACCACCAGTCAACACCAATACCACCAGTCAACACCAATACCACCAGTCAACACCAATACCACCAGTCAGCACCAATACTACCAGTCAACACCAATACCACCAGTCAGCACCAATACTACCAGTTAGCACCAATACCACCAGTCAACACCAATACAACCAGTCGACACCAATACCACGACTCAGCACCAATAAAACCAGTCAACACCAATACCATCAGTCAATGCCAATTACACAAGTCAGCACCAATACCACCAGTCAGCACCAATACCACCAGTCAACACCAATACCACCAGTCAGCACCAATACCACCAGTCAGCACCAATACCACCAGTCAACACCAATACCACCAGTCAGCACCAATACTACCAGTCAGCACCAATACCACCAGTCAACACCAATACAACCAGTAGACACCAATACCACGACTCAGCACCAATAAAACCAGTCAACACCAATACCATCAGTCAATGCCAATAACACCAGTCAGCACCAATACCACCAGTCAACACCAATACCACCAGTCAACACCAATACCACCAGTCAACACCAATACCACCAGTCAACACCAATACCACCAGTCAACACCAATATCACCAGTCAACACCAATACTATCAGTCAACACCAATATCACCAGTCAACACCAATACTATCAGTCAACACCGATACCACCAGTTATTATTTCTTTCTCTCTGAAGCTCTGAAGGAGAGATTTCTTTCTTCTAAATTGAAATTGTTGATAAACAATGCTTACCACCACTTGCACTGCCAGCTGACAGAATGAGAAAGTAGTTGGTGCCGTTAATATTAAAGAACATCTCATCTCCATCATTCAGCGACATATTCCGGTAAAACTGACAACGGATCTCTCCATTAACTTCAGTAACCTCTTGATTAAAGACACCTTTCTGTAATCAAACAAAAGAGCGCGAGTCTGCCTAAGTCAAATTACTCGGGACGTCAGACATTATTTCACACTGCATGATCCATTTGCGATCCAATATTGCAAAATGTTTCAATAACACTTCACATGAACATTCCGACATGTGAAAAAGTAGCGTAGCAAGCCAGAAATGTTCAGGGGGGGGCTACACATTGTGTTTGGGGAAAATATTTTGACCTTTTTAAAGCAAAAATCAAAATTTGTGATTGATTTTGACATTATTCAGAAAAAGATTGTATTCTACCTTCTAGCTGATGAAAAATTGCAAATATGTTGTTTGTCCAGAATCCAAGTTTGCCGATTAAAAAAAAAAAATTCATGGTTGGGCTATGTCATGAATGGCATAAGACAATACATTTTCTATGTTCTTGATGTGGTCAAGCAATGTCAAAGCATAAACTTTCTATTCATAAAGATTCTTGAAACATGAACAGAATACAAGTATAAAAAAATCTATAAAAAAGTATTTAAAAAAAGTATACAAAAGTATTAAAAAGAAGTATAAAAAAGTATAAAAAGTATAAAAAAGTATAAAAAAGTATTTTAAAAGTCTTTAAAAAGTATAAAAAGTATAAAAAAGTATTTTAAAAGTCTAAAAAAGTGTACCATACTTACCAGTGGCTGCTGAATTGTTGTCCGACCAGTTGTTGGATTCCATGATCTTGCCATGCCCATTCCAGAGTCATCACTGATACACGTATACACATCAGCTTCATCCTACAGATAATAACAATAACAACAATAATAACAAATTATGACAATACTATTAATCAAATTGAATAATATCAATGACAACAATAACAATAACAAAAACAACAATTGTGTGTAATTTCAACAGCTTTCGTCAGAGAACATGGAAATTGGATGTTTAAAGGTTTGCATGGTGGTGTGGACAATCAAAGAAGTGGCTTACGGTACAAAAAATTGGACAAACAATGAGAAAGTTTCGAATATTGCGATCACTAATGCTAAAGAGATCCTCCCACTGGCAATGTCACATGTGAACAACTTTCCCTGTGAGGGACTATAAAATACCCCTATTTTTGCTCTTTCTTATGGTGATACTACATGTAAGTCTTTATCCATAATGTATTCTTTAAAAATCTGTATTACATGCCCTCTTATAGAAAGAATACATGATCAACTGATAGATAAAAGAGGCAGTTTAAGAGAAATATATAGAAAAGTAATGGGAAATTTGTTCACATGTGACATCACACATCTTTGTCACATTGCCAGCTGAGGATCTACTTTATGATAATGATCTAAACTTCAAACTTTCTTATTATTTATTCAATTTTTCTCAATCTTTTGTTGATCTGTTTGATTTTTCTGTTCTAACACAGGCTATCTTGTTTCAAAGGTTTCATTTTCCTTTTAAAGGAGAATGAAACTCTTGGAGCAAGTTAGCTTTTGTGAAAGCAGAAAAATCAAAGAATAAGATCAACAAAAGTTTGAATAAAATAGGACTAGCAATAGAAGAGTTATGAGCATTTGAATGTCGAGATCACTAATGCTATGGAGATCCTCCCATTGGCAATGCGACCAAGATCTATGATGTCACAGATGAACAACTCTCCCCTTTTGAACACTGAAAATATACCCCAAAACATCTCTTTTTGCTCATTCTAATCATATGACAAATGATTCATCAATGATATAATGTTGTGAAACCTCTGTACTTGTCCTCTCATAAAGAGAACACATCACCTTGTGATAGACTCTATAAAAGTGAGAATATAAGTGAAATAAGTACTAAAGTAATGAGGGAGTTGTACGTGTGTGACATCACAGATCTTGGTCGCATTGCCAATAGGAGGATCTACATGGCATTAGTGATCTAAATATTCAAATGCTCATAACTTTCTTATTATTCATTCAATCTTCCTCAAACTTTCAACAATATGTTTGTTTGATTTTTCTCTTTGATATGGATTCAGCTGGTTTCAAGGGTTTCATTCTCCTTTAAGGAAAGTGGATGTTAGGAAGTAGAGTATCTTTCTGAAATGAGTGTAGTCCTTCAAAGGACTGTAAACCAGAAAGCCACGTACGTTAATCCCTTCAACTCAGTGTAAAAAGTGGGCAGAGCTAAATCAGATTTTCGCGCCTAGCAACCCTGTTAGCATCGTTTTGCTCACTCTCCATAATGTCTGCAATATTAAAATCCTAAAAACCAATGGAATCGTTAAAGGGGAATCCAGCCTTGGCCATTAAATGTTGTGTTTGGAAGGAGAAAAATAAATTTAACAGAATGGTGAAAGTTTGAAAGAAATCGGACAAGCAATAAGATAGTTATAGCTGCTTTAAAATTGAGATCACTAATACTATGCAGATTTCAAATTGGCAACTAGGTAAGTAAATTATGACAAGGGGCAAGGACAACTCTCCCATAGGCCATGTACAATTATCAGGGATTTGTGGTTTTCTCCTAAGTACCCATTCCCCTGGGGCAGTCATCTAAATATAACCCAGGTAGTATATTGTTTTATGTCCTCATGAAAGAAAAATATAATTTGAAATAAAACTTTTGGGGAAAATGACATATTAGCCATAATATGTATTAGAGTACATGGAAGAGTAGTCCTTGCCTTACATCACTATGACATCCCATATGCAGCCAATTTGAAGTCTCCATGGGTATAGTGATTACCAATATTTACAACTTTTAAAAATTCATAACTTTCTTGTTGTTTGTCCAATATTGTTCAAACTTTCACCTATCAAATTGTCTGACTTTTCTTTTTCTTATAAAAACAAGTTTTTATTTGGGTTGGATTCTCCTTTAAAATTTAGTAAGGCTATGAATATCTATCATTTACATTGACTATTGGTGTATCAACCTATATCGAATTTACAAGTGTGGGTAAGATTTCGAATTATCACTCATTTTGATGAGTGATACAAAGTGCAAAAATTTACGAAAATATAGCGTAAATTTTATATAGCATTTCAAAATCCTTATTTTCAATATCTTCATAATTTTTTATTGTTTTAAAAATCATCTTATTGTATTTACTATAATTTTCCTGAACTGATGATGTTAATAGATTACTTTTTCTCGGCTTTATAAGGAAATAGCAGGCCTTCGAAATCAGGTTAATTTTTGTTATATTTCTAAAAGAAAATTGTTAGACTCCAACTACTATACCAACTGTTCGCCCGAAGGAGGGCTATCATATCATCGTATTGTTGTGTAAATGATACATAACAATAAATCTTAGGAGTGTAGTAATTCATGTTGGATAACATTTTTCATGATGAGTTTTGTAATGAAGAGAAAAATCAAGTTCATTCTTAGAACGCGAGCCGCAGAATGATAAATTTTAGCGTGCGCAGACAATTGGTCGCCCTGGCTGTCCATCCAGATTATCCAGTCAGATACTGGTGTCGGGTGGTAAATTCCACGTACCTTTCCCCTTGCCATGACCACTGTGCAGTTTTGGTGCTTAATTTTGATACTCAGTTTGGGAAATTGATAGTTTACCGATATTTAAAATGCTCGGAATATACCTGACACATGAATGATTTCATTTTCGAGAATTATTGTTTACTTCCTGAATTACAAAAAGTCAATCTTAGATCAAGAATGTGTAACATTGACTGTATAGTTAAAAATGATAGAATTGTCAAGGTTTGGGAATTATCGTATTAAGTTTGCCCAATATCATCAACATCTCACTGTATGTTTATTTAAAAATATTTATCTATTTACCACTCGTGGGATGGAACACCCTATCAGCAAATGCTGTTTTTCGTAGGGGTCCATGTTAAACAGAAAATATAGAACAGCTGCATATTTTGTAAATTCCACGACCAACTCCACTATCCTGGGCTGTACGGCGGCCAGATTGCTAGGCGACCTACCGCGAGAGGGCTTTTATAATGGCGGGCTCCGCTGAGGTGATACATAGCCTATAGGCGGTTCACGTACGTGAAGCATAGAGGTCAAGTAGTTGGAGAGATGATGAAAAAGGCTCGAGTAGTTGAGAGAGACGGCAAGTAGATTTATATAGGGCAGGAGTCTTATCTTCTACTCCTGGGGCCTGTCTTACGAAGAGTTACGATTGATCCGATCAATCGCAAGTATGGAAAGCCAGCCACGTCAACATCTAAAATGCATGTTTGCTCAAAAAAAATTCTAGATATGAATGTATATCCATAAATTCATTGATTTCTTGACTATTTGGTGTGTTCTCCTTTGTTTACAAAGAACATTTTACAAACTTCCTGTAGAAGAAATTCTGACATTGATGGATTTCCATAAACTTGAGATTGATCGGATCAATCGTAACTCTTTGTAAGACGGGGCCTTGCTCTTCAACTACACTAGGACAGATGAATAAGAATATAGTATAAAAAAAAGTCTTACCATACTTTGACTTCTCGTTATCCCTACTGATACGTGGGCGTTGTCCTGGACCTTCTGCCCCCACAGTGTGAATTTGACCGCGCCTATATGTGGGTTTGGCTCCCATGCGACACTCACATCACAGGGTACACTACCCCCGCTGCACCCAAAGCATCCTCTGGTTTGATCGCATCCATCATTGCTGTACGGATCCTTAGAGAGAAACAAGACAAATATAAATTCATTATTAAAATTTTGGCCCCCAAAATACCATTTGACATTTGTTATATTTTAGACCGGGAATTTGATATTTTTAGTTCAATGCCACTTTGCTATAAAAGGGCATATTTCTATATTAAAGCACAAACAGGAACAGTTCAGAAGAACACATAGAATATCCCAGCCAATGCAACGGGCTGTGATGCTGTGGTTTTGGATTAATTTAAGCCTGATGGGTGTTTCATAAAGCTGTTCGTAAGTTACGAGCGACTATAAGAACGACTGGTGATCCTTTGTTACGTGCTTAACCATCGCCAATGAACATTTTGGTGTACACCCTTTAACACAAGAAAGGATCACCAGTCGTTCTTAAAGTCGCTCGTAACTTACGAACAACTTTATGAAACACCCACCAGGCCTAAATCAATCCAAGACCACAGCCTCACAGCCCCTCTTATTGGCTGGGATATTTTCTGTGTCCTTCTGAACTGTTCCTGTTTGTGCTGTAGAAATATGCCCTTTAATAGCAAAGTGGCATTGACCTAAAAATATCAAATTCTCGGTCTGCAATTTAATAAATGTCAAATGTTTTACATGAACAAGATACATGTGTAGCTGGATAACAATTTTTTTTTCCATCTATTTTTGATATTGGTTTGTTGCGTATTATGTATCTCATGCTCTTGTTTAAATTTCTTAATAGAAGTGAGGACTGGCACTTCAATCGTGTTATGCTCATCAGGCATCCAGTCTGCAAAGTTTAATAATATTCACCAAATTTACAAATTTAATGAATATACTGTATAATGTGTGTTCATTCATTCTTTCATTAGAATATGAATTCATTCCTTCACTAATTCATTCATTCAGTTATAAATTCATTCATTCATGCATCCACTCTTTAATACTCACTCATTCACTCTTTCATCCATCCATCCATCTATTCATCTGTTCATTAATCAATGTGATCATTCCTTCATTCATTCATTTATCGCTTCATTTTTTTGTTCTTTCAAGTTTCATTAACTTTCATTCTCTTTCATTCTTTACATATACAGTATCTCTTTATCAATCTATTCATTTCCAAATTTACTATTTAATTGAAATCATCAAATAATCCATTTATTGACGAACATGAACATCAACAATTCTGTGATTTATTATTCATTTTGTCACGATTATTAATGGTACACATGAAATAGTCTACAAGCCAGACCTACCCCTTGAAATTCATCATGCGTTTCATCACCGTGTCCAGACACAATACAGATCAAAGACAGAAGGAACAGAGTAGATATCATCCAAACATTCATTGTGGCCTTTCCTTTCGTTCCTGCATATAAAACATCAGTATGAAAACGAGCGTTGATAAAAAAATGGCAAAAATTGAACAACATTCAAGCAATTGTGGATCTAGTTTAGTTTTATAGAACAATACCATTTTAAGGGGCCCAATTATTTGCGCACAATTGTGGGCCATTGCAAATACCTACATTTACATGTACACGTTCCCACAGTCACGCTTCATCCCAGCTATGGCGTAATTTCCTTAGGCAAGATATTTATCCACATTGTGCTGCACTCGACCCAGGTGAAGTGAATGGGTACCCGGTAGGATTCATTCCTTGAACACTTCAGCGCCTATTAATATAGCGGCTCAGCTACAGCCGGGGTAATAATATGATACCAAGTATCAAAGCGCAGTTGAGTATATGCACATAGTAACTGGGCTATGTATTAAATGGACATATTATTATTATCATTATTACACCATGATTGAAACCGTGGTCGAAAATCGCAATTAACAGCAAGCATTGTGATCATATCAGACCTTATCAGAAGTTGAGGTCAGTTGTGGCAATCCATTTGATTGTAGAAAAAAATTTGGACTAAATTTTTATCGTGATCAATCTGCTATGAAAGGCAAGTCATAACAGATCGCAAGATAAAGAGAACGAGGTATATTGTGTCGGGGCTTTGTGGTCTAGCGGTCAAGACTCATGTCTTTCAATCTGAAGGACGTGGGTTCGATTCCAATCCATGGCGTGTTTTTCTTCAGCAAGAAATTTACCCACACTGTGCTGCACTCAACCCAGATGAGGTAAATCGGTACCGGCAGGAAATAATTCCTCAAAAAGCTGTGCGCACCGGAATTGGTAGACTAGCTTTAATAGCCGAGGTAATATAGGAGTGCCTTTAACACATAGCAAGGTGGATATGTGCACTATGCAAATCCTAATGTTTTTATCAATGTTTCCCAGCTAGAACCATGTTTATAAAATTAGGTTTTAAATAGGAGGAGCATTTATTACCTCATCTTAATATTGTCTGTAGTTTGACATGAGGAGAAAGGAAGAGAAGAGATGAAAAATGCAAATAAGAGAATTTTCATTGCCTACATGTACTTTACAATTCATACATGTAAAACAGACAAATGATGAAAAGAATTTGTTTAAAAAAATATTCCTAACAAATTATTAATCTTCTGATCTCAACACGAGAAATTCTTGAAGAGTTACCTCAAAAATTGTTGCTACTGACTGCAGCCTCCACAGCAATGTGACCCGATCAAAATTTTGATATTTTGTTTATAAAATTCAACCAACCCAGATAAAGTATCATGAAGAACATTTGTAGCCTTTGTACATTCGTATAATGCACTAGATGGATATTTTCATCAAAAAAGGTTGCAGGGCCATTTTTAGGGAAACTGCTCTTTCCTTTTCCTCAAAATAGGGACAGTCCCTTTGGATTATCCCTATTCAAAACACACAACTGGCATATTGTTATCAATGTTGAAAGGATCATATCTTCATTTCTAATCCAAAGAGTTCTTTTGTACAATAATTCTACACATTAGGATTTCAGTGTGGGCCTCCTATACAATAGTATCCTCAACAATGCAACATATCACATATATGAACAAGTTTTGAAAAATGTATAACTAATATGAAATGGCCCCCAGCCCCAGGGCTTCAGATCACAAAGATTAATAGCGATTGATCATTAGGCAGTGCTGCACCAGCGCAAGTTTGCACAATCTCAAGAATTTTAGACCGATCAGCCCTATTCGCGATTAATCTCGAGATTCAAGAAACCCCATCTCCAGATTCTCCACCAGCGCAAAAAGAGCAATTTGTGCTCGAGTGAGGCATCGATGCCGACGCCGTGAATAAATAATCCAGAGTCAAATCTTGAGTGCATCTGCACCTGCGAATTAGCGGGATAATTCATAAATAGCGTGCTATTTTGCAGATAATCCTAAGATCAAGCTCAAGGTAATTTGCCGGATCAGAAATAGCGCGATTATTTCAAACTCGGGCTGGTGCAGACGGCCCTATTGCTCCTATCAAACCAAATACTGTTGACTATTTCACTTTACATCTAATTTGTGAATGTCTGTAAATACTGCATTTGAACACTCTAACCATGACATTTATCATTCTGAATAATATCTTCATGCTCTACAAACCAATTAATATCCAAGAAGACCTACAAACATACATCACCATGCCAACAACTCTAGTAAATGGACATTACGAAGAACTGCACCATGGCCATCACCATGGTGATTCAAGAAAACAGGAGAGGCAATGAATGCAGATTGAAAGGCGTCTAATGGGTCAATGGATGCATGCATTTTCTGCATTTAAAGTCACACAGTCGGAAATTACGAAACAAGTTAACCACTCGATTGTGTAGCACCACATGTGTCAAAATAATAGGAATATTCTCAAAGAGCGTGTCTGAATGCTAAAATCAGTGTATTATTTGTAATTGCCTGATTCTGTAAATAGAGTGCACAATTGCATACTCCAACACATCAATGGATAATGAACCAATATTATACAATGTAGAAACGTGACTGAGTGTGTTGTTTGATTACTGTCAAATCGATAGCAAATTGATCGGGAGTAATATTTGGGAGAATGATATTGTGTGAAGTAGCAGCTTGCAAGCGCAGAAAAAATATTGTCCCATCCTCCCGGAGTCGCGTTGATGACCAAAATCATATGAAATTGATCATTATGGTATAATACCAACTGGGCTCTAGACATTTAAAGGGGACATTCACTAATTTCCATCCTGGTGTCAATATTTTTTTAAAGCAGAGAAATGAGAGGAAAATTACGAAAATCCATCAAAAAATAAAAACAAGTCTGTTTTCGAGTAATAATTTTGTGACATCACATACATGTACATGTATGAGCAACTCCCCTTTATCCTGTACCAGTTCATGATTTTTTTTTAAAATATACATGTAGAAGTGTGCAGCGCATACATGTGGATGTTGTTTAATGTACTTGTAGGATAATATTTTTTAGAATATTTTCTAAAATATATTCTTTAAAAAAATGGCACTTCATAATGGTCCATGTATCTGATTATACAGGGACTGCCGGTGTACGTGTACACTGATATAACTAAATTTTCAAGTGTAAACATCCATTCTAAATAATACTCTGTTATACATGTACTCTAATGGATGTTTACCAGATCTGAATCTGCATATAATAAATTGACACTTTGAGAACAGTTTGAAAAATGTTATCTAATTTCAGCCTGTTTTATTAATAATTAATGTAAATGTAGGAAGAAGAACAGTACTTTGCATTAAAGTACACTAAAGATAATTACAATACAGAATTTGCTACATGTACTTTACATTTTGTAGACAGCAGAACAGTTCCTTAAATTAAGTACACTATTGAAAATTACAATACAGAATTTGCTACATTATGTACTTTACATTTTCTAGAAAGCAGAACAGTACTTTGCATTAAATTTATACACTGAAGATAATTACAATACAGAATTTGCTACAAGTATGTGCATGTACAATGTAACGTTGTATTATTTCATCATGGTCTAAAATGTTATGATTGAGATCAATATCAATTGTACAGAGCAACCGGAACTATGAATCAACATTGCTGATTAAAGAATTGTATTCATGTTTAATGATGTCAAAGTAAAAGCGATTTTGATATGGTTGAATACATGAATGGAAAGTTGCATGAAATATTTTTCCCAGATATTGCCTTATCAAGATTTCATTGATTTTTCTTTGTACAATTGCTATACGCCTCCATTTCAGAGCTAAAATTTGCATCAAATTATTAAAGCCGTATCCTGCTTCGTGAACCAACACTAGTTTCAATTTCTTCAAAATAACAACATTTTTAGTTTCTTTATTGGTAATTGAACAATATACAGGTACCTTTTCCTAACAATACAAACTGTACATATACATGTACTGTACTTTAATACTGAGCAGATGACATACTAATTTCACATTCAAACAAGAGTACAATAACTTCAAAAAGTAACAAACTTAACAAAATATACAGAGTCCTATTTATTATTTTTTTATCATCATTATTTTTGTTCTTTATTTTTGCTGCTTATTATTTTTTTTTTACATGTATGCTGATTTGTTGTTTGTAAACCTTTGAAAATTAATAAAACATATTAAAAATATACACTGTATATATATTCTTACATGTATAATATCACATTTGTCTATTAACATCCATCAAGGATTTTGTAAGGGTAGATATTTCATTAAAGAAAAAAAGCAATTATACAATTTTTTATTCATGACAAAAATTGAAGACTCACTGCATCTACATGTACAGCTGATAGGGATGATATAAGAAATTCATTGAGATGTTACACAGCCTTTTCTTTAATCAGAGTACACTAATATCAAAAAGTAAACAAACTGAACAAAATATACAGAGTGGTACAGTACAATAAGAACTAATAGGCCTACATGAGGAAGAAGAAAAAAACAATCCTAGACAAATTAGACAGTATGTTAAATCTGAAAATAAAGGTTCAAAAGCATATTCATCATAATTCCTAGTACTGTAAATATACCAATACAGTATTGTGTATTAACATCCATCAAGGATTTTGTACTAAATAGGGGTAGGTATTTCATTGAAGAAAAACAAATCAATTCCTGATAAAAATTGAAGACTCGCTGCACGATTAACAGATGATAGGGATGATCTAAGAAATTCATTGAGATGTTACACAGCCTTTTCTTTATACATGTAGTCCACACTAATTCGTATTCAGGGGGTCTATCTGTAAAATAGAAAACGGAAATGCTCTTGGCAGGGGACGAACACATGGACTCATTGGTGTGTCACAAACCATCAAACACTTCTTCTTGCTCACATACAGAATAATTGGAATGCCTCTGCGATTAGTTTGAAATATGGATAATAACAGATGACAGGAAATTGAATGTGGGATGCTGTCATACTCCTGAACTGTCACATCGACCATGGGAATATCAATGCATCAACAGTCTACATGTACATGTATGGCTTTTTGGCAAAGGTGTTCTGTAACAAACCAATTGTATTAACTTGATTATTTCAATTTTGAATTTCAATTTACCTTTATTCTATTCTCAAAAAATGTACATAATACAAGATATTAAAAACTATATTTACAAGCAAAAGTAAAAATGAAAGTGAAATGGGGAATTTTGTGCAGGAATAAAGCCAAGGGTCCCTGTAAAAGCACAGTTCCCAGAATCTTGAAACAAATATCCATTGATAGTAATTTATTACATGTACAATGTGAATGACTTGGTAATTTTTTCGCAAGCATTGTCACTAATGACCAATATTATAAGCCAAATTCATTTCCTGAAGCAGAAAACCTTCAAAATCTACCACACATAATGATAAACAAAGCGTTGTATCCCTTTGAAGATCCATGATGAATGATGACCGAAAACAACAAAAAAAGAGGTTTTTCCTATGGCTTCCTGTTTGTGTAAGGTTTCATTATAAAGGCCAATAGTTCTTCTACATGTACATGTATTTGGACATCATTTTCAAGCTCTAAGAGCTTGGTGACAATATAGTCTCATACTGATTCTTTGAATTCATCTAAACTATGTTGGAAAATCTTACATGATCTGTAATGTTCATACTAATACTACACACACACAAAATAGAAAAATCCCTAAAATCAAATCAAGATTTTAGGTTGATAAAAAATATATAAATTTATTTCATACTAAGATCTAGCCTTTTTATTGTATGTCTATAGGTAGGCCTACATTGAAGTGCATTCAAGCATAATAGAGAGCATTGTTATTAAAGACATTGACAAATTTGTGCAAATCATGGGGTAATATTTACATGTACCATCACTGCCAGGCACTAGTTACATGTAATAAAAAAAAAATCCATAAAAGCAAATCAAATCAAAATTTCAGCAATACAAATAAAGTTGATCTCAAACGCAAGATCTATCAATTTTTACTGTAGATAGGCCTACATTGAAGTGCATTCTAGCATAGGGAAGGCGGGGTAAGTTGAGCCTATGGGCCCGGGGGGGGGGGGGGGGACCACTTCCATTGACGAGTGGATACCATGCGCGACCATGGGGTTTCGAAAAGCACCCTAAACAAGTATTTTCCATATTTTGAAAATGCACCCCTTAACAAGTATTGGCGTGTGAAACCCGATACCCTTGGCAAGTATTCCCTGAATTGAACCCCTACACAAGTACAGCGATATTTTAATTGTCATATGTCAGGGACGTCGGTTTTTACCTTTACCTACATCATTGGGTTTAGTATGGCCCCACCTCCCACAAATCGGACTCAAAACACGTAGTGTTGACTGTTGGGGCAAAAAGTACATCCTTTATAGAACATTTTAGTCTTTATACCCTCGCAAATGTGACCCTAAACATGGACCTTTCCTAGCGAAATAGATACACTTTTTTCGTTATTTTAGTGTTTTTGACACCCTTATTACGTTACGTACGTAACGTGCCCTATCTTGAAAAAGACATCCTTTCTACGTGTTGTTTTGGTCCCGCATGGTTTCCACTCGTCAATGTAAGTGGCCCCCAGAAGGGACCAAATTCATTGACAGTTGTTATACTTTTAGAGGATGTTATATTATAATTATAGTATAATTAGTATAATTATAGAGAGTTAGCAAGTTAAATTGATTATATTGTACTTGTTTAATTCACGTTCTGTTTAAATTGTAAAGCGCTTAGAAACTGTCGCGCTATATAAAAGCTCCATATTATTATTATTATTAAAAGACTTTTGAATAAAAAGTTGTCATGCTGGTTCTTGCCCTATAATAGCTTTTGTGGCTCAACTTACCCCAGAAGGTGGCTCAACTTACCCCATGGGTGGGGCAAGTTGAGCCATTTGACATCTTTTGTTTCAAAGGTGACAGTGACTTTCAGCGTGGGGATAGGAAGTTTCATATAGGTTAAAAAAATCCCCAAGAATCAAATGTTATTATAAGGCAAGGTACATACCAGACCAGTACTTATTTCTACAATATTATCAGTCATATCAGTCCTACATGCAAAAAGTAAAAAAATGGCTCATCTCACCCCGCCTTCCCCTGATAGAGCGTTGTTATTAGGCCAACGGTATATAAAGACATTGACAAATTAATGCAAGTCATGGGGTAATACAGTAGGCTACATGTGCCATCACTGCCAGGCACTACCATATATCGAAATGAACTTGATGAATTGAGGTTTGAATTTTTCTATACAAACCTGAAACATGACTCATGATTTACATTTGTCGACTTGCAAAAGCGCAAAAAAAAACATGAATCATGATTTACATTTGTGTGGGCTTGCAAAAGCAAATTCATATATTTTGTGATTCTGCAGATTTCTAGCTTTTCTTTATCAGCGTTTTATAGTTTGTCTGATTTAGAGGTCAAGCAAGGGTCAAATTTTCATACACATATGTTCCAATAGAGGTCTGTCAGAGGCAGGCATTGATTGAGTACATTGAAATTGAGATCATAATTCAGACAAAATTGTGGTTTGAAATTCATTTTCATGTTTGCATTCTCCATCATTTTTAGTTTTTTCTTTTCTAATGTGACAAGATTCAATAGTGCATTGATTTCTTTTCCAGCCAAAATCAGTATGCTTAAAGGGGAATCCAGCCTTGGCCATAAAATATTGTGATGGGAAGGAGAAAAATAAATTAAACAGAATGGTGAAAGTTTGAAAGAAATCGGACAAGTAATAAGAAAGTTATAGCTGCTTTAAAATTGAGATCACTAATACTATGTAGATTTCAAATTGGCAACTGGGTAAGTAAATTATGACAAGGGGCAAGGACAACTTCCCCATAGGCCATGTACTTTATTATAAGGGATTTGTGGTTTTCTCCTAAGTACCCATTCCCCTGGGGCAGTAATCTAAATATAACACAGGTAGTATATTGTTTTATGTCCTCATGAAAGAAAAATATAATTTGAAATAAAACTTTTGGGGAAAATGACATTCTAGCCATAATATGTATTGGAGTACATGGAAGAGTAGACCTTGCCTTACATCACTATGACATCCCATATGCGGCCAATTTGAAGTCTCCATGGGTATAGTGATTACCAATATTTACAACTTTTCAAAATTCATAACTTTCTTGTTGTTTGTCCAATATTGTTCAAACTTTCACCTATCAACTTGGCTGATTTTTCTTTTCCTTATAAAAACAAGTTTTTATTTGGGTTGGATTCCCCTTTAAAAGTAAAGTACCAAATATCAATACATTTCATTTTCAGTCAAGCAAGATCAATTAAAGGGATGGTCCAGGCTGGAGATATTTATATCTCAATAAATAGAGTAAAATTCACAGATAAAAATGCTGAAAATTTGATCAAAATTGGGTAACACAATAACGAAGTTGTCAAATTTTACAGATTTGCATTATTCCGGTGAAACAGTTCTAGGTATGTCTTTATGAATATTCATTAAGTGGGCTGAGTGATGATGTCATATCCCCACTTGTTCTTTTGTATTTTATCATATGAAATTAGGTTTATTCAATTTTTCTACCAAGAACTAAAACAATTAGATTGAAAACTGATTAAGTACATTATTTATTTATTGCTGTAACTTATTTTATCATAATAGAGACAAATCATTTTAATGTATGAAAAATGAAACATGATTTTATGTAGGATGTGACATCATCAGCCCACCTAATGAATATTCATGACCATGTGCATATAACTGTTTTCACAAAATATTGATAAATTTTAAACTTTAAAATTCAATAACTTCGTTATTTGTTATCCGATTTTGATGAAATTTTCAGCATTTCGCTCTGTGAATTTTACTCTATTTTATTCAGCCCGAACCATCCCTTTAATTGAAAATAGGTTCTAGGGAAGTGCCTTTGCAAGGGATCATTTTTCATATTGTTGACTTTAATATAATGATATAAAATTTCAGATTTCAATTGCGTTAGATGTAATAGATGATTCAATCATGGTGAAATGTTCTCAAAGTCAAACCATGCATGACATTAAAGAAATATTTCATAGTTTTCATAAATAACAAATTACAAAATGTAAAAAAAAAATGTGAATTCATGTGTGATGTCAATCAGTTCCCCCATCCAGTCAATTGCAAACTGCCTGGAGCACCTGCATTTAACTATTTTGTCAAACTATAAAAAAAAATGAAATGTCATGAGACTTCTATTTTCTAGATAGATCTGGGTTTAAAGAAATTTTCAACACTTTGCTTGTTTTATTTCTTTCTTTATACAAATCAATACATTCTTCGGGCAGACTTGGCTAGGCCTTAAACCAGATCTTACAGTATATTTGCGAAGCTACAGTAGGGCAACTCCATAAAATAATCAACCTTTTTGTACATAAACGTCCGACGGTACCCCCATGTTTCTCATGTTGAACTTCACTTCATAAACTGACCAAGTCATGGTCGTTTGAGAGCATTACAGACTATCAAAAGAACAAAAAATCAGAGACAGAAAATTTCATGAAGGTCCACATAGAGGGTCGGATGTACATAATTTATGGAATTGCCCAGTAGTGTACAGAGTACATGAACAGTAATAACATTCGGGAGTAATCTGCCAATTATAACAATTTGAGAGTATCTCTGCCTGGCACTAACCAAACCAAATCAAACATTCTCAAGTGTGTATGATGCACAATGGTTTTGTTGACATACATGAAAATATCTGAGATGTGCTTATGTTTGAAATGACAAGACAAACACAGTGGTCCTCGAACGTCTGTGAACCCCACCAGAAAAAATAACATTAAAAAAGTGTTCAAGTTCTGTCATATTTTAATTGTGAGGTCAAGTGATTAAATATTACATGTACAATGTACATTCAGTAAGGTTTCTTTCTCTGGGCTTGCCGAAAATTGTAGTGTTATTGTTTACATTCAACACTCGGCATGAAGGAGTGCATGTTGTGGTGGGGTTCACAAACTTTTGAGCACGACTGTACATGTGATCAAGTGCATGATCATCACTCGTGTGACTTTTGAGATTTTGTTTGAAATACATTGATGATACTGGGTGTGTTTCAAATAAAGGGGAACAAAACTTTTGGGACAAGTAGGCTTGTGTCGAAACATAAAAATCAAAGAATAAGATCAAAGAAAGTTTGAGAAAAATCGGACAAATAATGAGAAAGTTATGAGCATTCGAATTTTGCAATCACTAATGCCATGGAGATCCTCCCATTGGCAATGCGACAAGGATGTGTGATGTCACATGTGAACAACTTTCCCTTTAATGGACTATAAAATACCCCCAAATTGTATCTTTTTGCTTTTTCTTATGGTGATACAAACTCTTTATCCATGATGTATTCTTTAAAAATCTGTTTTACATGCCCTCCTATAGAAAGAACACACAATCTACTGGTAGATGTGATAAAAGAGGCATTTTAAGTGAAATATATACTAAAGTAATGGGGAGAGTTGTTCACAAGTGACATCACACATCTTTGTCGCATTGCCAATGTACATGTACAGTACAACATGTATTTAAGATGACCCAGTATAAACACAAAAGTTAGTGATTAATCATACATGTATGCTTGATTTTTACGATTGATTGTACATTGTAGTCAATGGAATCAATCGTACAAAAATGTTCTACGATGATTGTTAAGCTTTGTGATACCGGCCACAGTATACTTTGATCTGCATAAGAATTCTATTTTTAAAATACATGTATATATGGCTTTTAATAGACAGAATAGATGTAGGGACACGTGGCCAGTATTCTATAAATTGTTAGATTAAAGATTAAACTTTTCTAAAGTACACGTACATGTATGTACATGTATGTGGCTAAAAATCATTTTCAATTCATTATACAGATGTATGGTTAATTCTAAAGGATATGTGCAGGACATGAATAATGCTGACTCATGAGGCAGTCTCTCTCAATGTTATCTTTTTCCTACCAAAGTTCATCCATATCTACGGGCATGGGCACAGATTGATTCCCCCCATTAAATTAGTTGCTTTCCTTGCATTGTTATTAAGTAATGAAATACAAATTTATGCTCCCCTCATCTACCACCATGCAAAACTTGCCAGTTGATGTTACATAATTGCTAATTACTGGTAAATGAAGTAATCTCAGGTATTTCTTTTTCTTTCAAGTAATTGGTATAAAGATTCCCTTTGATGTGATACCAAATATACCCATGTAGCACATATGTATATCAAGTTTTATACCATTAATCATTTCTGTGCTTGTCGCGCAAATGTAACGATACCACATATTTGCGGGCCCAACATAAAACGCATGGCCATGTATAAGGGTGAATTTAAATCACACATTATTACACTGTATTTTTTTCAATGCACTACATGTACCTGCCTACATTCACATACATACATGGCTAGATAAATACAGAAGAATGCATGAACATGAAATAAATGAATAAATATGTAATACCCAGTACTTGGAATCCAAACCATTGTTCAAGGTTTCATTGGATATGAGGTGACACAACTGATACTGAAATTAACCAAATTAAAACAAACAGAGCAAATCCAAATATATGTACTTACCAAATCAAATAAATTTTCTAACAATACAACTGACCTTCAATGGTAAGGAAATCAATGATGGTTGTGAGAAAAAAAAAAAGATGAATAGAATTTCTTAACAATAACAGACAACTGGGCAGCCATAAGGGTGGTACATGTACAGTAAAATGAGGTCAGTCACTAACAACATAAAGTGGGTGTGTCCACTTCACTCATCTTAAATTTACACTGTCTCTCCACAACTAACTTGGAGCTAAATAGTAATCCTCTGTGCAAATAGCAAACAAATCATGCTTTTGTTTAACAGAAAGCACAGCTCTCAACTGTGCACACACAACGGTGTACCAAGAAGGGAATGGTTCAATATGTATGGTCTGGACTGTAAACGACTGGACACTTTTAATAGACAAGTAACTAAAAGTCATAAGGGCCCATATTCTGAACTCGGTTTTATTTGAAACACCAGTCTACAGTTGTGGGTTACATGGATTTGGTACATGTTCCATTTTATAATGCACAGATCATCTGTTGTATGTACAGAACTATCTGTGAATAACAACAGAAAATTTTAGTTTTCTTCCGCAATATAGCACAACGAAACATAAAGTGAACATACATTGTAATTTGTAAGAAACATGCAATGTTCACAAAATTTGACATTTTTGGCTTCCTAAAATGTTAGCAAAGAGTTTATATACCATGGCTTAACCTAAACCAGACTTCAGAATATGGGCCAAGGTAAAGAAAATGAAATGAAAGGGGTTAAGGTACACCAGAGAAGAGCAGGGGGGGGACTAAAGATCAAAGTTCCACATAGTAATTTTATCTTGTACCTGTACATGTAGATGTACTTAAAGGTCAAGTCCACCTCATGAAAATGTTAATTTGAATCAATAAAAAAAAATCAGACAAGCATAATGCTGAAAATTTCATCAAAATCGGATGTAAAATAAGAAAGTTATGACATTTTAAAGTTTCGCTTATTTTTCACAAAATAGTTATGTGCACAATTTAGTCGCATGCAAATGAGATAATCGATGATGTCCCTCACTCACTATTTCTTTTGTTTTTTATTGTTCGAATTATACATTATTTCAATTTTTGCAGATTTGACAATAAGGACCAACTTGACTGGACCATAAAATGTTAAGCAATGGTAATTCAACATGTTCAGGGAGAAATAATACTTTGTTTCACAGGACAATGAGGAGAAAATTAGAATAATTCATATTTCACATAATAAAATACAAAAGAAATAGTGAGTGAGTGATGTCATCAGTTCCCTCATTTGCATACCGACCAGGATGTGAATATAACTGTTTTGTGAAATTAAGCGAAACTTTAAAATGTCATAATTTTCTTATTTTACATCCGATTTTGATGAAATTTTCAGTGTTATGCTTGTTGGATTTTTCTCTTTTTATTCAAATCAAATTTTTGTTGGGGTGGACTTGTCCTTTAATGCAGTGTGAACAAAGAGTACACATTTGCTTTCATTTTTGCAAGTAACAAACATGGACGGAAATCCCAGGGAGAGGCGTCCCCCTTACCCAAAATAGTAGGGGGGACACAATATCAAATGTCCCCCCCCCCCTACTATTTTTGGTCTTCGACTATGATGGTAAGAAATACATCATTCAAACTCAAAATAAAACATGTATTTATTTTGGACGAGATGACCTTACTTTTGGGGTGATAGCCTTTTTTTTTTCTTTATCTTTTTTTCTTTGCTTGTCAATTTTTTTTTGGTGGAAATAACCTTACATTTTGGGTGATAACCTTTTTTTTGCTTGGATCAAATTTTCCAGCCCCTTGTCCCACCTACCTTTGGGGAGAGATTTCCGCCCTTGGTAACAAATACACTACATGCATTTCCACTTAATAAAGCTTTATGACAGCATGTTTGTTCTTTCTAAAAATAAAAAGAAGCTGCATCACTAGGCCTCAAGCATCAAAGCATTCTGCATTGCAAAAAAATTGTATATAATCAATCCACAAACACAAAAAGTTGATTAATACTGGCAACTGAAGATTGACTTGACCTTCTGAAGATTTTTTTTCCCTGCCAAGTATTTTCTGATCAGTAAATTTGCCACGATCTATAGTGTACCCCAAGAACAAATTCCAGGTAATTTTGGCAGTGTGAAAGTAAATTATGTGTGTATTAAATCTCCCCCCCCAAAAAAAAAAAAACACAAAAAAACCCACTAAATAGTAGATACTTGTCAAACTTGTGTGGGGATTTTTCCATGGTCGCAGGTATTTTGGCAGTGTGAAAGCAAATTACTGGAACTTCAAGCCAAGCGAGTAGTTGGGCGCGAGTGGCTGCTGAGCTTGCAATTTTGAATCTCACGCCTTGCTTGCTTATCAGATCATACTGCGCATGTTCTTACATGTAGAAACTTATCCCGAAGGGTGTTTGGGGGCAGTGTGAAAGCAATAATATATTTAGCCTGTAAAAGTTCTCGTAAATTAACAGGGATTCTTGTGATCGAGGTGCTTTGAAACCACCTTTTAAAGAATTGGTGTTAACATGCATACTGTATTGAAGTTGTGACTCCTGCATGTGCATACATGTAGGACCAACATTAGTGTCCCTTTCAATGCCACAGACAGAAAGTTTTCAAACCGCACCCACACTTGCACTGAATACAGCAGGGCGGGAAGGCACGCTTTGCACTTAATGCTACATGTGTCCTCAGCTATCGCATCGTCTTTTTTCACATCTTTCTGCACGAGTGGAACTTACTTCAACCAACCCACTATGTTGAGATCACATGATCTTATCTGAAACAGGCTCTCTTAAACTGACAGAGCTACGCTGTCTCTCTACCTGCACTTTCAATGATTATTCAAATTAAGTTTACATTTGTACAAATACAATATTAGAATTTTACTTTACATATTAGACTACGGAACAGAGTACAATTTGACAATGACTTTCATTCAAACCTGTGACAATCTTCTGAAAATCTGAATCTGTTGGGAGGTTATGATTTTATTTCAGTCTTTTTTATTCAAAACATTTTAAATAGCTTTAACATAGTTAAATTAATTCAAAACAGGTTTCATTTTAAAAAGTGTTACTGTGCGTCACGTGTGACTGGCCAAGGTTTTTCCCAAGCAAAACATATATTTCAATCAATTTTTGGCACACTTATTCATAAGAATAAAAGGAACATTATCAACTGAAAATTTTAGGGCAAAAATAATAAATAGTTCAATCTTAAAATTTAAATTTCAGGTGCGCAGCCTGGGCAGCGCAGCGCAGCTCAATCGCTATAGAGTATGGCAGCAGAGCACGGAGATCACTGGGTGTGAGTTGGTTGCTAGTTAACCCAGGGAGCGCCTGCCTTTCGCGGGCCGGCGCCCAGGAGCTCACCATGTATTTACCCATACTCACGGGACAAGGGTAGATTATGGTCAAAATATCTAGCAAGATAAATTGTGAAAACAGAAATTATGCACTTACCACAATTAATATAATATATGGATGAAGGTCTATCGAGTGGTAGAATCCTGACATCGAGGCACAGACTGGAACCTCAAAAAACGAAAAGTTCTCTCCTTCTACCCCAGTCTCGATCGGCCATTGTTGTTATGAATCATAACAAAATGGCCGATCGCGACTGGGGTAGAACTAGAACTTTGAAAATGAGTTAGAAGGAGAGAACTTTTCACTTTTCATTTTTTTGAGG
Source organism: Lytechinus pictus (assembly GCF_037042905.1). NCBI lineage: Eukaryota > Metazoa > Echinodermata > Echinoidea > Temnopleuroida > Toxopneustidae > Lytechinus > Lytechinus pictus. The sequence continues at coordinate 5,619,448 of NC_087255.1, read as the reverse complement.
TTCCAGTCTGTGCCTCGATGTCAGGATTCTACCACTCGATAGACCTTCATCCATATAATCGTGGTAAGTGCATAATTTCTGTTTTCACAATTTATCTTGCTAGATATTTTGACCATAATCTATCCTTGTCCCGTGAGTATGGGTAAATACACGGTGAGCTCCTGGGCGCCGGCCCGCTTCGCGGGCCGGCGCATCCTATTGCCCAGCGGCGTGAATGCGTTGCACTCGTATAAATTTATTAATCAATTAAAAACTTTCTAAAATTGTGAAATGAAAAAAAAGGACACAAACCTAAAACCAAATATAATGTTTTCCACAGCTTTCACTTCACACTGGAGAGGCGGCAGTACCAGAATTCTGTTGAGCTCAACCCGTCCGTGAGATCACAGTCACACTGCAGGCTCAAAATCCTCAAAGTCCAACTACTTCAATACTCAGATTTATAGCGCTGATATACGAGCTACACTGCTGCCACGAACGCGCGCAGGTAGTACGCGCAGTATCAAACGAGTTAGAAGTGTAAATTAGATCAAAGCACACACATCCGATTACAAAGCTTTTGCGCTAGTATATCTCACTCTCCTTCTTCCAATTCCACTCTCACGGTCGACCACGCCCATCAACCACAACTTCAGATCGAATTCGGATTGATTGATTGATTGATTGATTTTATTTGGCAAGTCACCATAACATATATACAGTAGCATTAAAACAACAGGCTTGCACAGGATGACCCACAAAAGCTCGAAAGCTTATTTCCAGTGGGGTCCTCGACATACAGAATTAAGATAATAAAATGGTAAAATTATACTATTTACATATTAAAAAGAGAAGAAAAAAAATCAGAATTTACTATTACCAATAAATAAGATATATCGATAATATTATTATATACAAGAATATAACGAAGAAGAAGAAGAAAAGAAGGAGAAGAAGGAGGAGGAATAGAAGAAGAAAGGGGAGGAGGAGGAGAAGGAGACGGAAGAAAAGGAAGAGGAAGAAAAATAATAAGGAGAAGAACAACAGCAAAAACGGCGACAACAATAACAACACGAAGAGGAGAATAGAAGGAAGAGATCAAAGAAATAGAAAGAATAGAAGAAAGGACATATCGAAGCTTCAATCAAACTATGTAAAATAAATAATAATACCTGGTAGAGAAGAGAAAAGAACGTGGTCAGTATTCAGGCTAAATCAACCGTATAACATATCATTTGCATCTTCTCTTTGACTCTCAAGTGAAAGATATTCTGTCAATTTCCTCTTAAAATGCAAAAAGTTTCCTATTTCCTTTATATCGTTGGGAAGGGAATTCCAATGTTTTATAGCATTGTAATAAAAGGAGTTACCAATACTACCTACCCTTTCTGGTAAGCAAAAGTTGAAATGGCTGTTTCTGGTATTATAGTTATGTAATTCGGTAACTAGATTAAAGTTTGATCCAATGTAATGATTCGATCTATTGTGATAGATTTTATGCACGTGGTTCAAAATAAGCTGTTTTGATCTTTTGTTGACTTCAAGAAAACCTGCTCCAGAGAGTTCGGTGTAGCCAACATGGGTTCTGGGACCAGAACAGTTAATGAATCTTACCATTTTATTCTGTATAATTTTCAACTTCTTTTTATCGAGTTCGCTTATGCCACTAAACCAAGCAGGGTTAGCATAGTCAAATAAACTCTGAATAAGAGCAAAACAGAGAATACGCCTTGCCTTTTGATCCATACAACTTTGATACCTGTACAGAAATTTCAAACGGGCATTCGCCTTTTTCACGATTGATTCTACTAAAGATGAAAATGAAAGGGATCTAGTCAATTCAATGCCTAAATACTTTACAGATTCTTTCCTCTGAATTATCTTATTATTGTATGATACTTCAAATTCAAATGAAGTATTATAATTACTTTTAGAACAAAACAGAATGCTCTCGGTTTTGCCTAAACGATAATCTATTACCAGTCATCCAATCGACACATGTAGACAGCTGTTCGCTAAGTGTTTCCTCAACAAATTTTGGGTTGGAATTTGAACAAAGTAGTACGCTATCATCTGCATACAATAATAATTTACAGTCAGCTTTTATACAAATAGACATGTCATTGATATAAGTTGAAAATAGAATTGGGCCTAAAATACTTCCCTGTGGAACTCCACACGTTATAGGCACTAGCGTACCTACGGGGGGGGCAGGGGGGCACTCTGCCCCCCCTGACGAGTCACAACCCATACAAAAACGTATCTTTGCCCCCCCTGACGGGCTTGAAAAACCTTTTTTGCCCCCCCTGACGAGCTTTAAGACCTCTAATGCCCCCCTGACGAGCTTGAAGACCTTTTTTTTTTTTTTTTTGCTTGTAAATTTTTTTTTCTGGAACGAAATCCTTCAAGACCTTTTTTTTTTTTTTTTTTTTTTTTTTTGCTTGTCAATTTTTTCCTGGAACGAAATCCTTTATTTGTGATCGAAGACCTTTTTTTTTTTTTTTTTTTTTTTTTTTTTTGCTTGTCAAATTTTTGGGCGGACGGTTTTGCCCCCCCTGTGGAAAATCCTAGGTACGCCACTGGTTATAGGCATAATTTTGGAACGAATATCGCGAATAGCTACTACTTGATGTCGACTCGACAAGTAGGATTTGAACCATGCTACAGTAGCCTGGTTAAAACCCATTATTTGTATTTTTTTCAATAAGATGCCATGATTAACTGTATCAAATGCTTTTTGAAGATATAGGATAGTTGATCCAACAAGTTTTTGAAGGATATTCGATCAACTCTCGCCCCTCTGCCATGGGCGGAAATCTGTATCCAAAGGTAGGGGGGACCAGCTAGAGGCTGTAAATTTCGGGGGAAATTTGACAACCAAAAAAAAAAAAAAGTTAGCACCCAAAATGTAAGGTCATTTTAACAAACAAAGATTAGACAAGCAAAAAAAAAAGGGGAAAAGAAAGGTTTTCACCAAAAATGCAATGTCACTTAGTCCACTAAGTCCAAAATACATGTATTATTTTGATTGTGAATGATGTGTTTTTCCCATAAAGACCAAAAATAGTAGGGGACATTTGATGTGTCCCCCTAAACTATTTTTGGTAGGGGGGACGCGTCCCCCTGTCCCCGCCCTCTGCCAATTCTATCAAGAAGTTATAAGCTAAAGCCTAGACGGCAGTGTTAATAAAGATTATTCAACAAATTAATGTTTTTGCTCACTGCTGACTGGATATAATTATAATTTTGTGGTTTTAGTGGTTAAACATGTACTAATTATAAGTAATACCAGTGGCGGATATCCAAGGGCGGGGAGCACTGTATAGGCCCATAATATATATAATATCATACATAATATATATTTTTAAGACGAGATCCGGTGCCCAAACCTTGACCGAAGTAGGTCCATGGTGGGAGGAAACAGTTAGCTAGGAAAAGGATCGACAGGGATAAAAGGAGAGCCTGAGAGGGGACCAGGAATTGCGTAATTTCGTCTTCTGGAAATAAAAATTTAAATTAAATTTCCATGCTTGATCGCTTTAAATTTATTCCCCTCCCCGTTTACCACAGTGGAAATAATCTGGGCCGCGCCGTGCATTAACACCATGCTGGACCTTTACATGCCAACAGGAACCTTTTTTGAATTTTCAATAATGCAGTGGCGTTATGAATAAACTTAAATTTCAAATTAATCATAAAATTCTTGATGACAAAAAATAAGTTTTCAGCTTCCCCTAGATTAAGTTCTGTATATTTCTTAAACATTGTAGGCCGGAGACCGGGGTGAACTGGGACGCGGGAGAAGTGGGACACCTCCTATATCTAGAAAAGTTTTCAACTAATCAGCTATCTGTTCTTATCCCCTGATAGACATTAGGTATTAGAGTAAAACCACATGGAAGCAACAGCGCAAGAACTCCCCTGCATGGTAAGTGTAATTTTAAATTTTATTTTTTCACACTTTTTTTGTAGTTTTTTGCAGTCAGTGTGAAGTACTTTTTGAATTTATTCTTATAGCTTTAGCAGACACTTAGCATGCTTTATCTAGGCCTTGTTAGTCCTAATAATTTGCATACTAAGTTTTTGCAAAAATGTGCAAATTTGAAAAGTTATCCGCCATTTAGATTTTTTGTGTTTGTTGGGATAAACTGGGACATGACTGTCCCACCTCTCCCTTTACTGTCCCACTTCTCCCAACTGTGTCCCACCTTACCCCATAGTCATACAATATGGTCCTCACACCAATGACATTCATATCACTTTAAATCAATATGGCATAATCATGTCGGTAGTAGTTCTTGAAGCTTGTGTTCATATAATTGTAGGCCTTGTATAAGTATGGCAAATTGATTCAAACACAATCTATTCAGGAACATGTAGTCTATCAATTAAATTAAAGCAGTAGGCCTACACTTTTACATCACCTTCATCAATACTCTGTTAGAGAACCTACTTGTCAAGTCATATGTTGTGGTACTGTCAACAGTTCATCCCATTTTTATACTTTTGCAGATAACATGCCAAGGAACTACAAACGAAAAACTCGCATGGGACTAACGTCCCATGCAGAAATGTTGGAGGCTGTTCAAGCAGTGGTGAGAGATGGGAAATCGATTCGAGATGCTGCCCAAGAAGCAGACGTAAAAAAGTCAACTCTCGGGAGATATGTTGCCAAGTTTCGCGCAAACCAAGATGCAAGACTAGCTCCTAAATATCAGCATTCCTTGGTGATCTCTCCAGAAAAACTAGAATGTTGAAAAAGTTGATCAAGTTTTGCACATATCTCAGTGTGAAGGATATTGCCCAAACTGTTATGGTTTAAGAATTTTTGTTTTACGTTGACAGGATTTTTACTGTAGCATGTGCAGATTAGGAATTTTCAGAAAATAGATGGGGAATATGTACCATATTTCATGAGTAAAAATACTCTACACAAAAGACTTTAAGGTATCGTGAAACAATATGAGCAACATTTGAAACATATCATCTGTTTTTTACGGTTGCAATATATGCTCAGTTTTAGACGGCTATTCCCATCTACACAATTTGTTGTTTCCCATATTGAATTAAGGAAACTTATGTTCGGTGTTTGTTATTTGCTTCCCCCATGCACAGTAGGTCTAATGTTTAGCGTTGACAGATTAGCTCAAAGCTTATGGCGGGATGGGCAAGTTGAATTAGATTTTAATAAATGTTCTAATTGTTGATGATAGAGTTACAGTTATAAAGTCTGACATTTTTTTCCTGAAACTACTTACACTAATTGTATGTGACAACATGTCCCCAGACCAATGAAAGGTATTAGCTTGTGGCCTTGTGCCACATCAGAGAATTATTGTAACTAATACTCTTGAAATATTTTAACTTCGTTTTTGAAAGGTACCCTAATTTTACATTTGAAAGAGCATCCAGTTTCAAAATCGCTTACAACAGTATAGCCTTACTTGTTACAAAATTTGAACTTCTAAAGGTTGATTATGATTTATTTCCCAAAATAATGACACCAAATTGGTGTGAAGTGTGGAAGGGAAGCATTCACCAACATACTTTTGGTGAAAACAAATTGCTTTGCTCAATTTAATGAACACCTGATCCTTCATTGTTAACTTAGACAAATATCTGCATATGAAGAAAGCAACAATCAACAATACCTGAAGGGCTGAAAATGCCAATACAGGGATATGTTGCCAACATTTGCATTTTCAGCCCTTCGGATATACTTTTATATCTTACTTGTAACTTGTACATGTAAGAGGATGTCACACAAATTTAAAGTACAAATATACATGTGTTTTTAAAAACAGCTGAAAAAAAATAAACCACAAATACATCTATTCATCCACAAGTTTTGATACTTATGAAGGAACAAAAAGGATGAACATCCCACAGCACTGTCAAGGAATGCCATAATTTTTATTGTATCAGTTTGAATTACAAATAATGTTGTTTTCAGCATTAAAAGTTAAAACCAGTTTACTTGAGGAGCATTTACATGTGTCTTGATCTAATGCATTATTTTCTCTGAGGTGTGTGCGTTGATCATGATTGATTTTTGATTGAGATTACAATGGCATTCATCAGCAATTAGGATTTTCTCATAAGTAATATGGTTTACATTGACTCTGATATAATAACTGGCTTTGGTGGATGGCTGATTCATGATTACGTCAAAGTAAGGGCATTGAATAACCTGACATTTATCGATAGTTACATTTTCTTTCGATATGTCTAAGATAACATATTAATAAAAGTATTCTGGGGGCATATCCATTTCATATCTGGTAAGTCATAAATACACATAAATACACACACACCCATTCACACTCACAGGCACGCACACATGAAAAGCACATATATATTCATAATATATATACATATATGCGCAATGTGATATTCTCAACCTTATTAGTAGGCCTATTTATTGTTTGTCTCACTTCTCCCTAGCCATCCCACTTTACCCCAGCCGATGTCCCAATTCTCCCAGAGGTGGCCCACTTCTCCCCGTTCAGAAGCTTTTTACTAATCAATGATTACACAAATATGAGACTTGCAGCAATATGAACCAACGTTCCATCATGTGGCCTAGCATCGGTTGTCTTAAGGTACAAAACACAAGTTCCCAATTCTGAATAAAAGAAAAGTTATAAGAGAAAATTCATCAACTTGTATTTTTTGTCCCACTTCACCCCGGTCTCCCCTATTGCTAAAAGTAATGATGGTAAATATAAATATTTTATGTGTAAATCAATTGTAAAAAGTCTATGGCTAGCTTTTTTGCAGTGACTCATGAATATGATACATATTTCACTAATCAAATAATGATTTAGGATGCAGGATGTGTATACCAAAAACAATTCGTGCTATGAGCTGATTACACTGACCTGTCAATGACTGTTTGCAGTGTCTCGTGATAGAAAAATCTCTCTTGACAACTGGCATACAGTGCTAAGCCCATTTCAGATTAAAGTAGGCCTACAAGAAATGTATCTCAAGGGATTTCAATATACAATTGTTACGAGCGCGAAGCGTGAGCTTATTTTTGTTTGCGACCTAAAACCGGGACATTCTAGTCAGCTACTGACGTTCGCATTGCGAAAAAAATATCTTGAAAATTTGCGAATAAAGATGGTGGAACTAAATGCCCTATTATTTCAGTCTAAATTGCGTACTGACAATGTGAAAGCAATTTACGGGAACTTTTAGCCCAGCGTGTCGTTGGGCGCGGGCGCTGTGGGTGGCTGCTGGGCTAGTGGTTTTGAATCTCGCGCCTTGCCTGCTTATTAGACCATACTGCCGCTGCGCGCGCATGCTCCTAACTTTAGGAATTTATCCCGAAGGGTATGTTTCGGGGCGATGTGAATGCAGGAATAATTAATGGGTATTTTTTAGCCTAAAAATGTTCTCGTAATTTAACGGGGATTCTTGTGATCGAGGCGGTTTGAAACCGCCTCTTTTTTCTCAACGGAAAACACGTACGTATATAAGACTCCGCATAACCTGCATCACACACAATGCATTACAAAGATAATGAAAGAAGTCGAGACGTTTGGAAAATATGCTGGGCCAAAAATCAATTGGACTAAATCAAATCTTATGAAAATGAATATAAACAACGGTGAAACTAACAATCTTTTTACTGAAGATCCTATAAAATGTCTTGGCAGACTTGGTGTCCTCCCCAAATAAAACTGAATTTTTTTTTCTATTTCCTTAAAAACGTCTTTTGGGACTATCATCAGGAAAGAAACATAGTTTAATTTTGAAAATGCATACACATTCAAAAGTTTTATTTTACCATAATATTGTAAGATCTCTTGCTTCCACCAACCAATAAGTCTTTTAATTTTACTCAAGATTTCCTTATAGTTCAAAATCATCTTTGACTTTAGAATCCCGTGCGAAATATACCCCTAAGATTTTAATATGTTGTAACCAATGTCCAAAAAGTGGTAAACTAGGTCTATCTCTTTCTTCTCCCAACCACAAAAAAGTTTGTTTTATTAATCTTCAATCCACTTAAATTTTTTTTACTCTATGGATCGAATCCATATCTTTTAGAAACAATGTAATGTCATCTGCATACAGAACTTCTTTTATTTCCCGTTTCCCAAATCCTATCCCTTTACTTTCATCATCTCTCCTGATATAATGAGCTAATAGTTCAATCGCTATGATAAATAAATGTGGAGAGAGTGGATCTCCCTGCCTTACTCCTCTATTAACTTCAAAATATCTCACTTCACTGCACTAAAAGTGAAGTGGAAGAACGCCATCTCGTGCTCAAACACCGTGGTTACGGGTGACGCATATTTTCTGGGATTAAATAAAAACACCTGATAAATTTCGGTAAATCATCACGGTCATCATGTTTGACGTAGCGCTAGCAGAAGCAGGGGCTCAAGTGCCTATTTCAACGTCAAGTGATGAAAATTTTCCTCCCGAGAATATAATTGATGGGTAAGATAGCCCTGATTGGGCTTGCACTATTCATTTTATTCTATACTTAGTCCCAGGTGTCCAATACCGTGTCAGTTTTACCCACTGAACTACAAGTTCAACTAAAAAAAAGAGTATTGCCGGACACCTTTAATTTTTTATTTCAGTGCTTTAAAAATGACAACTAGAGGAAATGCAATGAAGAAAATTTCGCACTTGCTGTGCCAAATATTATGAAAATTATGAATATGATGAAATTATTTAATATTTACCTAGGCCTACCATTTTCTTTGCATCGCACTTGCCGCAGGCCGCATTCGCATAGGCCTACCCCTCCACGGCCACGAAAAACAAATATTTTCGTGCGTGACAAATTACATCATGATTCCAGACGTGCGCCGGGCGGGTTAAGAATATATTCTTTGTTATAATGATGTAAAGAAGAATTGGTGTGATTTTGTTCTTAATATATCATATCATGAGTAAATTTGTTTGCTTTTTTTTATATCGAATCTGAGCAGATGTTGGAAATATAATTTGTGTTGCTAACTAATTTTATGTTTTCTTTTTAACTGCATATTCCAGGGCACTTTCCAATATTATGCTCGTTTGTATATCGTGATGCTCATCAAGTTCTATCGATGCGCTGCCGATCGTCGACTAAAATAAAGCTCTAGTCACGGTAAACCTTGCGCACGGGTACCTTGAGAACTAGCCGTCGACGATCACCCACAATACACCGCACCTCAACATTCGATCAAAGGAGCGGACGAGAAAGAAATTCGGCAAATCAGGCCTTATTTCTGTCAGAAAATATATCAATTGTTATTGCAAAACTATGTTATATGATATTTTAAGCATTTTCTGTCATTTTAGAGATAAATAAGGTAAACTAAAAGTTGGATTTTTTGCCTTGTTTTTGCAATCTTGTTCTATGTATTGCTCTGTGAAATTAAACTGCGGAAGTCTTACGGTACAAAATTGTTTTCGTACGTAGTAATATGCGCGTCCGGAATCATGATACTGTCCGGTAATACAATATGTGACTGTACAATAGTGGTTCTACCAAGTAACGTTTGACCTCTAACGCTACTACATGTTACGTTGGAGGGGTGGACATGGTGGAGGCACAAACAGGATGGGGGGGGGGTAGCCTGGAGGTAATTGGAGAGTAACTAAAACAAGTTGTAGTATATTGCTGTAGACTTATACAAGCTTAAATGGTAATGAATGCAATGCCTAACTGCCTAACATTAGCCCTAGCCTAGGGCCTAGCCACCAGCCTAGCCGCCATTGAATTCAAACAGTGCGCTAGTCGATGTCAACATAATATCAGGTTTCATAACAAGATTATTGCAAGTTGTGAAAAATAGACGGTGAACTGGGGGAAATTGAGGTCACTGAATCTATTTTTAGCACTCTCAAGCCTCGTAATTGCCGTCTCTATGTCCTGCAGTGGTATTAACCTGTCCCCATAAACAAGGATAGTCTCAATTCATCAAGACATGATTTGTCTTGGTTTATGATGATATCCTTATTTTCTGGGACAATCCCAATTTTTGGACCGGCGCCTCAGACTCTGAGGCACCAGTCCAAAAATTGGGATTGGGATGGGTTGAAAAAAATCTGGAAAAGGGGTGGGGGAAAAGAGGGAGAATTGTGACTGTGAGAAAATAAAAGAAAACATATTAAAAACAATTATTTATTACCCGTAGCAGTTGAAATAACAGCCCCCATCTAAAAAATAACTTGGCGCCATCCCTGATAAAATGCATCAGAGTGCAATCAAACGACCCCAAAAAATGTTAAATGTTGATATGTCACGCATTTTCTATCAATGCTGACGGTGGCGGGCGGTGTGCAAAGAAGATCATGCCTACGTAGGACATGTCTGGAGGTGTCTTTCCAAGGACCATTCTTCGTATCGCCCAAATCGGCTTTGTGAAACAGTTGAGTGATATCTCGTTCTACGTAGAACGGTTCTACCAAGACCATTTCCTGAAACAATCCCCAGGATTCCGTTCCAAGCTTGTGCTGTTACAGCAGTGCAGCATTAGAGACCTGGCCATGGGTAATTATTAGCCTTGAGGACTCCGTGATGATAATTATTTTTATATACTTTTTCATCAGGGAGCCTTGAAATGGTTGCCATATATGCATAAGCGAGACTTGTCAACAAGGATGGATTTCCCTAGGAAATCCATAATTAGAGGGTGAAATCAGTTTGTTTCTCTTGATTTTATTCATCTATGAACCTTCATACACCTAATGCGTACATGAAGGGATTAAAAATATTTTAGTATAAATACGAAAAAGGAGAGGTTTCTTACCAGACCGATCTTGTGTAGATCCCTCGATCCATTTGTAAACACCAAAAATACAATAGGCTTCACCCTTGAACCGCTTCGTTATGACGTAGCTTCGATAAGCGATGTTACAAAATGCCGTTTCAAAGAACAATTTATAGATGAAAATTATTATTTAACAAATAATAAAATTTGAAACTTGATTATAAATAACTATTATTAAATAAAATCAAGAGAAACAAACCGATTTCACCCTCTAATTATGGATTTCCTAGGGAAAGCCATCCTTGTTGACAAGTCTCGCTTATGCATATATGGCAACCATTTCAAGGCTCTGTGATGAAAAAGTGTATGTAAAAATATTTAAAAATATCATCATGGCTAGGTAATTATTGTTTTGTTACTGGGGTGCTGAGAATTGTCAGAGTACCCCAGTACAGAGTACCCCAGTAACAAAAGATAATCCTCCATTGCCAGGTAATTGTTGTGCAGAATAGAGCTTTAACACTTGACTTTGATTTGACTTTCAAGTATTCTACCATAGAATGAAAAGTTAATGGTAATTATAGGTTGACATTGCTAGATGTATGGGTAGTCTACTCATGTGTTTTTTACTTTTCAGTGCTATAATGTGAGAGCTTTTTTCCCTGTGTTTTACCTATTTCTCCAGCAAATCAGAGACATTCTGGGCCACCACGGGATTGTTCCCACAGGAGTTCATCATCTCATTTACGTCTTTGATGTCACTGGAACAGATTAAAATCAACTGTTATCAGGGTAGGTTGCATTGCACACTCCCTAGGGCCGTCTGCACCAGCCCGAGTTTTCAAATTAGCGTGCTATTTCTGATCCGGCAAATTATCCCGATCTGAACAATCTCGAGATTATTTGTAATGGAGACGCAATTATCGTGCTAGTTCGCAGGATTAATCTCGAGATTGCAATCCCAAGTCAACTTGGGAATATGTGCAAAATAGCGCGCTATTTTACAATTATCCCGCTAATTCGCAGGTTCAGATGCACTCGGGATTATTTATTCACGGCGTCAGACCATAATCCATCGATGCCTCGCTAAGGCAGGAATCACTCTTCTTGCGATGGTGGAGACGGGGTTTCTTGAATCTCGAGATTAATCGCGAAGAGGGCCGATCGGGCTAAAATCTCGAGATTGAGCAAACTCGGGCTGGTGCAGCACCGCCTCCTGACGTAATAGCACATTTTAACATTCATTTTGCAGACGCTTTCTGCACTTTCTGCAATGTTTAAAATCTATTGAAACTTCCTGTCAAATCATAAAGGACAGATTAGAGGTCATTGTCGAAAGTTGTTGGACCAGGACAGCACATCTTCTTAAAGATTACGGACCGGACAAAATATTGCAAGTATGTCGTTTGTTCAGAGTCCAGGACAACACTGCTGTTTTGATACACCGATTTTCGACAAAGACTGCTTTGTTATGAATGGCTCTTGGTAAAAGATTCTCTGTGTCATAGAAAGTGTCTGTGAAGTGCTTGCGAAAATGCTCTGATGTACCAACAAGGAAGCCATGGTACAAACACAAGAGCTTGTTTGTATTACTAATGATTCTTTTTTAGATAAAGCATAAGAGCCAAACTTTAAGATGTGATCTTTTTCTTTTCTGTCCATATGCCTTGCTAAATATTGAATCATGTTTTTGAATATTATCTACCACATGTATGCATATTGAATTAAAAGAAAGACTTGGCTGTGGCCACGTTCATAAAAGTATGGGGACTTTTGTCGTTTTGGTAATTACCAGTGTAACGGCTCAGCAGCCAATCCCAATCAAGTTTTCTGTGGTAGTTACAATACTTTCAGAGTTGCCATCTATAACTAGGAATAAAATGAAGGATGTTGAGTTTATAGACTATTGCAGCTACCTGCATGCACTGATTAGAAAATGTACTATGTGAAAAAGTGTGTAGTAACTCTCTTCTCTTTTCTTGATTCACAGTGAAAGGTTTAGCCATAGAACGCAGTGTGGAGAATGAACCTGTCAACTTTGAGCAGTTTTGTGAAAAAGATTTGGGTCCATCCGATGCTTCATTACAAACAGAGGAATTTCCTGTGAGTGGAATTTCTCAAAGTGACTTTAAACAATTATTGTCTGATTTTTATTGTGTTGATAAAGTGTTCTGATTTTCATGTACACAAGTTTTTGTTCTCTTCTTAAGTTGCAAAGTACAAGATCTGAGTGTTTCTCAGTCAATAACATTTATTATTTATTATTAATTATTTATATATCCTTTTATCTTATTGTTGATTGATTGATCAATTTATTTATTCATTTTTTATTGATTCATATTATTAATTTATTTATCTATTGAATAATTTAATATATGAATGTATTTATTCCTACATTTATTCAATATTATACATTTGTCATTCAACACTTATAAAAACACATGTTTAATGATATCAAATTACGTGTTTTCATATTTGAAAATAAAGAGTAATAAATAAATCAGTAAAGATATTCATCATAAAGCAAGATCAAATTAGCATCAATTATAGCAGCAAAAGGAAAATTTAAGTCAATTAACCACCATTTATTTATCCATCATTTCTCTTTCAGGGGGAGAATTCAAGTGCAAGGCACCTCAAGTTCGTTATTAAGTCTGGGTATGACCACTTTGTCTTTGTAAATAAAGTTTGTGTGAACGGCATGGCATCCAGGGAATAAATTGACTGTTTCGAATACTACAAGCTCCTTCAGACACGAGGAAAATGATGTGAGACCATCATGTCTCTCAGAGAGAGGGTGACATTACCATTTATCACTATAAGAATTCTTATACAAAACTGGGCCCCGTCTAACAAAGAGTTGAGATTGATCTGATGAATCACAACTATGGACGGCCAGCAACGTCAACATCTATTATGCATGTTTGTTCAAAATAATTTCAAACTATGATGTATATTCATGCATTTATTGTTTTCTTGAAAATTCACTGTGCTTCTCTTTGTTTACAAGCGACATTGTGCAAATTTTCTGTAGAAAAAATTATGACTCTGATGGATTTCCATAGTTACAATTGATTGGATCAATCGTAACTCTTTGTAAGACTGGGCCCAGGAATACCTTAACCCTAAACAGGCCAGGGGGGGTTGAATCAACCCTCCCTCAACATTTTCTGCAATCATTCCGCCGCACGAAATTTTTTGACCGCGCCACTCGCAGAGTTTATACTTGTAAGTCTCGCGCATCTTTTGAGACCAAATTTACGACGCCCGGGTACGCGGTTCTGAAATTACGCAACATTTTATAAGTGCATGTCAGACCAAAAATTGTTCCAAAACGTGATTTTGTGTACAAAGTCAATGCAAATTGAGTTTTCTCATCTTATTCATAAAGATATGATTATTTTTACTTTAAACAGCTGAAATCAATTGATTTTAGCATAATTTTCCTTAAAAAAGGTTATGCAATAAATCTGGTGAAAAAACAAAGAAAAACAAAAGGTTGAAAAACAAAGAAATACATAAGAAATTCATAAAACAATAAAATACATAAGAAATTGATTTCCAAACCAAAGTTTTTTTCAATTGCGATTGTTAAGAATGCTACAAAGAATATCTTTACCAAAAATTAGCATTCTAGGAGCTTTATTTAGTGAATTAGAGCAAAAAGTATGATTTATGCATAAATTAGCATAATTAATTCAAATAAAATCAAATCTCATTATTTTGGAAAATTTTACCATACAGCCTTGTAGATTACAAAATTTTTGCGGCGCTCGCACGATCAGCGGCCGAGATCTCAGGGGGGGGGGGTGAATCAACCCCCCCCCCCCCCCCAGCCACAGAACAGCCAAAAAAGCCCGGCCTAGTTCGGGTTAAGGTCCACCTGTTTATAAAGACCACATGTTGGTTTCCCTAGAATCATTTTTCACATTCTTTTGTCTGCCTTGGATTATGACAACCATATGCCTAGACCAAAAGCTTCAGTCTCTGTTTTGGTTGTTCCGCTGAACTGCGTTGGCTCCACTCAATGGGGATTATAGTAAAATGTCAGAAATTGTTAAATAAATCCCCAGAAACGACGGTTATTCCTGTCTGCTGCAGAGCTTTTGTGTATGGTATGGCTACCTCAGGTGGTCTTTATAAACAGGCTTGACTTTATACATACTTATGGAAATATCATATTGTTCAATATGTTGCCAAGCTTCACATCAAATTTGTCTGTATAACTCAAGTACTCAATTGATGAATGTCCTGGATTGTAGAAGACGAATGAGAAGGACAGCATCATAAATAGTATCCTTGAAAATGAATCATCCTTGTTCGACTATCATCTGGATCAGGGGCGGATCCAGGATTTTTCAAGCTAGAGGGGGGGGGGGGCTCATTTTCCTGAGGAAAAATTTGACAAGAAAAAAAGAAAAGAAAGGGTTTTAACCAAAAATTAAGGGTTTTTCGTCGAGGAAAAAATTGACAAGCAAAAGAAAATAAAGGTCTTCACTTTCAAAAGGGGGAGGGCACACTTCTGTTTTAACAGCATTTTTACATTACAAATTTTGATTGTGCCTCTCAAAGGGGGGGGGGGGGGCATGGGCCGGCTGTGCCCCCCTGGATCCGCCAGTGATCTGGATAAAACCTCAAGTCAATGCTACTATGTGACTATAAAGTGTAGCTTTGAGACACTTATGGATACAAAATAATGAATTTATAGGAAGATTTTTTGTAGATGATTATTCCTCGAGTTATGTCAAAGACCACTTGTTTATGTAAATCCTCAAATTGAATGGAGTGGATTTTAGAAAATAGCAAAGGAATTGAGTTTTTTCAAAGTAAGTCTCTGAAACATTGATAGTCTTTATTACTACTTTAATTTATGATCTTGAGTCTAGACTTCATAAAGATATTCTTATTGAATCTTTGTAACTGTGCTAGTAGGCCTACTGATTTAATCACTGAGAAAATATTGTCGCATGGAGTTGATCCTGGGAACCGTTTCATCAACATTTTGTCCAAAAAGTCACATCTGACATCTTTCCTTGATTCTGAGTGGCTGAGAAGTACTGCTACTATGGTAACTGTCGGATAAAATGAGACTAGTCAGATAAAACGTCTGACAAGTCCTTTCATGAAATGCTCCCTAGCTAGGTCAGGACATAATTTTTTTTTTTTGGGGGGGAGGCATTGTGTAAATTTCTTCAAGATTTTCTGATGAAAAAGTATTTTGTTCCAAAAAAGGATGCAGCTGTGTAAAAAAGAAATATGAGAAAAAAAAAGGTATTCACACAAAAAGATCGAAGGAGGTACTCTAAGAAAGAGCAGGCATAAGACAATTTGGGATGAAAAGGTGGAAGAGGGTATGTTCCCCAAGTAACCCCTTGATCTGTTTTGGTCCAGTACATTGACATCATTTTGAGTTTATCATGAAGACGGTAAACCACTTTGTTTTTTAGTTTGAATATTGGGTTTAAACAAGAAGTTTCTGGCATGTATTTTATAAACTTCCCCCCAAATCCATGGTTTGAATATATGCATGTTAGATTTTTTTTTCAAGTTTCATTGCTCCTTGTATGTAACCATGGACCTGGAACATTCTAAACAATTTAATGTTCATTTGAAATGACCTTTGTTTGATTTTTTATTCTCTTTTATACAAACATAATACTTAGTACTAGGGTTACTGTTCCAAATACATGTTGGTAATTTCTATAGATTTTGTTCTCTTCAAATTGATCACATTGTGTTGTACATAGGTGTTCTAGCTAAAGTGTATATATTGTATGAAATAAAGAATATATGTAATGTGTTTGTATAGATTATATGTAAGCAGTTCATTTATTTATTTCTTTATTTGATGTGTCATTGTGATCCTTGTAGATGTGGACGTTAAAGTGACAAATCATATTTTACCTTATCAAATGATTTTTTAATAGTAAAGAAAGAAGTTATCAAGAAAGAGTCAAGATAATAGAGAGAGAGAGGGGGGGAGCATGATCAAAGAGAAGGAGAGGGGGGAGTGACTGAGAGATAGATAAAAGATGTATATAGGAAGAGGGAGAAAGGGGAAAAATTAAAGCTAAATGAACGTAGTTGCAGTAAAACACTGATTTCGTGAGAAAGTCTGTAAAACCAAGGTAAAGTATTGATATATCATCGTGGATCTAGATCTGGTACAGTTACATAAACTGAACTTTGTGAAATCCTAATATCTAGCTAAAAAACGATCACACTGAAGATCGCCAACACAGATAGGCACACGTGGGACAGTGTATTTTTATTGCTGGAATAAAGACCCGACGGAAGTGACCGAATCTGCGCTTATTTTGCTTATTTCTCAGCAATTACACAATTTCTTCCAGAATCCTTTGGCACATATTTTTTATTCATACAAACAGACACTTTGGTGATAATTATATTAAATTCTGTAAAGTCATTTTGAGATCGTTCCCAAAACTGGAATTTACCTTTAAGTTGGGTGAATGTGTATAAGCTTAGTATCGCAGAAATGCTTAAATGTTGAAATCTTTATTTAATTTTGAAATGTGTAGTTGTAAGGGAAAATAGCTCCAGGATTGGGGCGATTAAGACCCGGGGATTAAGATTCTTGATTTCAAAATTCATATTTTTTTCAAACAGATGGAAATCATGATAGCATCGATAATCAAAATGCACAGACAGATTATTTTGTTTTAATTCAGGGAAAGTGGCTTTTGTCCTGGGAAATGGTTTCATACAAAAACAAAAGGGACAACAAATCGGGGTTTAATTATTCAAAATTGTAACTTCCCCCCCCCCCCACATTGGTAAGTTTTATTAATTGCATTGATTGGATGATATAATTATACTAAAGTCAAACCTATTTCAGCACTTAAATTTGGTCTGCCATTGGAGCCTATCCGTGAAAGACCTCTTTTCTTGCCTCCCTTAGGAAATTTTTATTTACACTCTTTTTTTTGTCTGTACCGTACTTTGACTTTTAAAACTTGGCATAGCCGAGCAGACACAAGAACAGATCGACGTGGAAATTTTCATTTAGGCCCATATATATATTAAAACCGCAAAAATTCAATGAACCTTGGTCAATAAAAGATGTCATATTATTAATTTATTTTTAAAAATTGGTAGTGACAATCAATAAGAGCTCATTTAGGAGAGAGAGCAAGAGGAAGAAAGGCAGAGGTGGGGAGGAGGAGGGGCGGTGTAGCGGCCGGCTGCGGGCCGGGGACGTGCTTGTCATCGTGAGGAGGGGTACGTGGCGAAGAGTCGGTGGGTCGGGAACATAGAGTTATATAAATACGTATTTAACTCTATTATGGTCGAGAATAAAAGGGATAATTTTAGTCTGCCACCACAGACTCGTATTTGACAATTATACCATGTCTAGAGTAAAGACTAGACTCAGGGGTGGAAATCTCCCAAAAGGTAGGGGGGACATGGGGCTGGAAATTTGACAAGCAAAAAAAAAAAGGGTTATCACCCCCAAATTTAAGGTAATTTCGACGAAAATAAATGTTTTATTTCGATTTTGAATGATGTATTTCTTACCATCATAAAAGACCACAAATAGTAGGGGGGACATTTGATATTGTGTCCCCCCTACTATTTTGAGTAGGGGGGACACGTCCCCCCTGTCCCCCCTGGGATTTCCGCCCATGACTAGACTCCAAACTTTCTGCCTATCAAATTGGTAGAGACAGCCACAGTGAATCTAGTCTCACTATCTCAGACTCTACATTATGCACTATGCGAATTGCCAAAAAACGAGTGTCTGTACCGGTACTACTACCGTACAATGGCTGCAGACGTAGACTAAGCTGGTATAGCGCTGAATTTCGACGTCGCGATGGGCTCGGGATCGAATGCGACGAGGGGACCTGACCTCCACCCGATAAAGTAGCAGTAATTCAACACATATAGTGACATACTAGTACCTACCTGTAAGTAACCAAAATGAACATGTCAATGAACCAAAATGAAACATTTTTCCTACGGCTGGCGGCTTGTCAGTAGACGTTCAATTCCAGGGAGCTTCGCTGTGGCTCGCCCCGGGCCCCGCCAAGCCCCGGAGGAGCTCCCGGGAAGTCTGGCCAGTCGGTGCGGTGCCGTGTTTTCTTCAACCAACATGCGTCTAGTCATACCACGCACGTGGCGTCTTCATCATGGCATTTTAAAGCAGTTCAACTTTGAAAAGTTTGTCCACACAGTCTGGGAAAAATAATTCCCGCTGGCAGATTGTAAATTATCCTGGTTGAAACAATTCTTAAGTTAACTCATGTAACTTGTAAAATAAAACACATAGGGCCTACATAAAATAATGAAATTGTCTAACTTTGTCATGTTTGTTAGATCTGAATTTAGCGATTTTAGTTTTACTAAAAATACTAGGAATCGAATTGTCTGTCACCGTGACCCGCATCATCATGACATGAGAAATCAAATGTGGCAGTGTAACTGTAAGTTGTTATAAGCAATTTTGATGAATAATAACTTACACACTGCCATGGCATTGCCATGATGGAAAGCAGTTGTAGTGTTGGCCGATTCAACCAGACAATTGCATTCGACATGATCGAATGTTGTTTCACTTTCATTTTTCATTCCAATTATCTGGATGGCACGGTGATTGGCCCAGTGATTTCGCAGTATATTTTCGTAACAAAATTTTAAAGCAAAGATAGGGCCATAACCATCATCATTGTCAAATTTTTCTCCTGGTTCTTAAAAAAACATTATGAAACTTTGCAATGCCATGTTGTACATCAAACGATAATGAAATTCTCAGCAATAGGAGACATGATAGAGTTATATTTTTCTTCTCTGATTTCCAAAGTCCAAACATTTTGTTTGAGTGGACTTTGGTTTTAATGTGAAGTAAAGGAAGGGGTGGTGTGACTGAAAATAATTTTAGCGATTTTCTTTTCATATTTCTAGCAATGTGTTTGATAAGATTAATGCGATACACTTTGACTTGAGTCGTACCGTTAATGAACAAATTATGGACATTTACTTTGGGGCATGTAGGGGCAAAAACTCATAACAGTTTGGATTATTTGGCAAAACCTGTCCTACATTCTTGAGGGGGGATGGGTGTCTAGCAATAATTTTGAGTGCCCCCCCTGTACCCCTAGAATGTTAACTTTAATAATATGTTATCTTTAAATTCCCTATTCAGGTATTGTTTGATCTTCATCCCTTGAAGATCAGTATCTCTTCAGAATTCCAAGATGGCCCAAGGCAGACTGAACAAAGCTGCTGTGAAGATATTCATTCGTATGCTTGGAGAGAAAGATGTCTTATCTACCATCGACCCTGAAGGTCAGAGAAAGCTCTCTCATTTTTTTTTTATTGAAATTTGTTTTTCCATAAATTTGTTTTCCTATTGACTGCCAACAATTAAAGACATTGTGGAGGGCATTGAAGACCTTAAGATGATTTTGATGACAAAATACGGTAAATACCCCAAAAGAGAAGGAATTTTCTACTGTGTTAGTCTGTTAGATATTAATGACACATGAGATCAAATCTTGCAGCATTTGTTCTTCAAATTGGAAACACTAGTAAATTGAGTATGCATTCTCTTCAGAAAACAGTACGCATTTATGGGTGATCTTATATAAGTTTGAAAGAAATGCCAATTTTGAGAGATAAATTTGAACATCTTTGTGATTGGTGAGCGATTTCAGAATTTGAATTCTTTGATCTTGTTGAACTACTGGCATTATTTTCTTTAATGGCCAAGCAAACAGTAAATACAGCATTATATTGAAAGCTGTAGAGGTTCAGTCTTTTGCTAGTTGTTTCACATGACTATGTCTTGCTCCATTACGCCTCTCCATAGGAGGAGAAAGTAAAAAAGTATTTTTTTTAATGTTTAAAAACTCCAAACAGACTGATTTCAGCTGTGTGATACAACCCGGTAGGAAGAAATTCCTTGAATGCTCGAGCGCCCGATCAAGGTAGCCGTGCTAAAGCCGGGTAATAATAACATCATGTTAAGCAGGGCCCGCTGGGAGAACAGTTTTCAGAATTGAAGTGGCTACCCTGGGTAAAATATGACATAATTTGGCATGGTTTTTGCTCTGTCATCTGAACTCAGGCACATCATTTTATTCTGGAGGGCCTTGAATCAATGCAAACAACAAAATGTGAATGGATACATCTTCTTCATAAATTGACCTATCACTATCAGAAGAGATGAATAATTAGTGTTTGTTCTCCTACCCCTACAGGCCTTGTTTGGCTCGAGGGAAGACTCGTAAGTGTTGACGAGGCAAAGTACATTGCCGTTCTCTTTGACTCGACGGGTAAAGCCAGAATAGACTACAGCAGTGTCAGGAAGCTTCGGTCACAAAAAGATGGTCTTATTTCGGGTGAGAAATCTGTTTGTTATTCATTTGTCCAAGAATATGTATCCAGTTTCAGCAGTAAAATATTGAAAATAAAATTGATCGACTTGTTGAGGGGTGCTTGTAAAAATATGAAGAAAACTGGATGGTCTTACTCACAGCTTTCTTTTAGTTTGTAAGAAAAAAGGGGAATTTCGCTGGTTAAAGTTTGGATATGTGTATTGCATGTTTAGGGTGTTAGAAAATCCAAAAGATAAGATGCAAAACAAAATCAAAGGAAAATGATATGCTTCTGGAGTTCATTCATGTTCATTTTGGGTATTTCCCCCATGTTGATCTGGACTTTTGTGTGTTACTTCTATAACTCCTTATTAGCGGCATGTTTGAATGAAATTGTGATATTGATCTTACTAAAATTATCACTGAAATCTGTCATGTGACCAGTCATTTATTTTAGCTAACACAAACATTTGCTATTGACTGGCACTAATTACTAGTTCTTTTGACCGATAGTGGTTATGAGATGAGGATGCTTTATCATATTTAAGCGTTGTGGCCCAGTGGATTAGTCTTCTGACTTTGAAACAGAGGGACGTGGTGGCCGTGGGTCCCAATCCCAGCCATGGCGTATTTTCCTTCAGCAAGAAATTTATCCACAATGTGCTGCACTCAACCCAGGTGAGGTGAATGGGTACCAGGCAGGATTAATTCCTTGAATGCACTGAGCGCTGAAAGGCAGCTCGAGCTTAAGCCAGGATAATAATAATAAACAATGCGCCTCAGAATAGATTATTTCTAGATAGATGGCGCTCTGTAAATGCCTATTATTATTATTATAACAAGGATCCACATCACCATTTTATTAGAAAGCAATACACATCATTCACTCAGGCATTAAAATTATTACACACACTTGTGACCTTTGAAAGATTCAAAACACCCTTGGCTCTGCCGATGTGTTAAAATTGTCCCAAAGTTACTTTATGTGTTATTCTTAGTACTAAAGCCTTCCATGGTGTGTAGTATTTGTTTACAATTCATGTTTATAGATGGTTTTGAAAACCTGTGGCCGTGCTAGGAGGAGTTTTTTTTTTTTTTTTAAGGGATGGTCCGGGCTGAAAGTATTTATAGCTTAATAAATAGAGTAAAATTCACTGAGCAAAATGCCGAAAATTTCATCAAAATCGGATAATAAATAACAAAGTTATTGAATTCTAAAGTTTAGCAATATTTTGTGAAATCAGTCGTCATGAATATTCATTAGGTGGGCTGATGATGTCACATCTCCACTTGTTCTTTTGTATTTTATTATATGAAATTAGGTTTATTCAAATTTTTCCCTGCAAGAACTAGACAAATTGGATTGACAACTGATGTAGTGCATTAGATATTTATTGCTGCAATTTATTTCATTATAAGGGAGACATATTATTCACACAAGTATGAAATAATGAAAAAATTGTGATTTTATGTAATAGCATAAGAAAACGGAAAGTTGGGATGTGACATCATCAGCCCACCTAATGAATATTCATGATAACTGTTTTCACAAAATATGGCTAAACTTTAAACTTCAATAACTTTATTATTTGTTATCCGATTTTGATGAAATTTTCGGCATTTTGCTCAGTGAATTCTACTCCATGTATTAGAATATAAATATTTCCAGGCTGGACCATCCCTTTAATGTCAACATCTAAGGAAAAGCCTATGTTGATGTTTTACATACTTTTGTTTAAAATGTCGCTAGGTGCTCAGGTGTTCTCAAGTTAAAAAGAAATAATCAAAGGGTTTAACTAGTATTGATTTCATATACACTGTACATGTCTATGCTATGACGGCCCAGCCACTGATAACCACTAATATCATCATGTGTTTTCTTTCAGTTGATTCTTATGTGATGATCGTGGGTAAGGTAGAGTCCTACCCCCCGGACCCTCTCATCAAGGCGATCAAGATTTCACCCATCAGTAGTTCTGAGGTCGAGGAGGTCATGTGGGGAATGGAGGTGGAGGACCAACACAGGGAGGTCTACAGGAAGCGGTACCTGGAACGGATCAAGAAGTATGGAGATCCCATGGCCCACTATCCGCTGGGTTACTAGGATCGAAGGAATGGACCGCTTCCTCGGACTTACCTTTCAGAAGAGAGATGGGACACTATCTTTCCAATGGACCAGGAATATGGAGTAATCCTGCAGGAGGTGAAGGAACTTTGGCAAATTCGTCTAGGTCCACAAGGATCCTATAAAAGAAGGAAAGGTTCTAAGTTGGGACTAGTCACTAGTCCTGTCTTACAGGTATCACATGGACCAATGGAGTAGTTCTGCAAGAGGCGAAGGAACTTTAGCAAACTCATTGTCTAGGTCCACAAGGATCCTCCAAAAGAAGGAAAGGTTCTAAGTTGGGACTAGTCACGAGTCGTGTCTCACAAGTATCCCATGGACCAGTTATATGGAGTAGTCCTACAAGAGGAGGAGAGACTTTAACCATCGTATGGACTGTTTCTCTGGAGTTATCCTATCCAAGAAGGATAGACTTGAGCTATTTCATGGACCTGTCTTGTCTAGTAGTCCAACAAGTAAACGTTAAGCTACCTCATGGACTAGGACCATGTCGATCACACAAGAGAATACTGTGAACTATACAGTTTTATGAAGCATTCCCACACTACAGGAAGAGGAGAGACTTAATCCCATTGGCTAGTTTCATGGAGTAGTCTTATATGAGAGGAAGAGACTTAAACTGTCCCATGGGCTGGATCTATGGAGAAGTTTTTTAGTCTTACAATAGAGAGAGAGAAACAGACTCTTACTACATATGCCCTTCTGATAGGCCTTTATGGTAGTGTTGTTGCCTTGGAAAACTGATTTGCCCTTATAGCTTTCTCTGATTGTCTTGTATAGAAAATTGTAGAATGTAGATTAGTGACATGGAAATGCCCAGTAGATTGTAGTATTCGGGTAGAAATGCACGTTGTTAAAGGAAAATGAAACTTTTGCAACAAGATAGCTTGTGTGAAAACAGAAAAATCAAAGAAACAGATCAACGAAAGTTTGAGAAAAATCTGACAAATAATGAGAAAGTTATGAGCATTTGAATGTGCGATCACTAATGCTATGGAGATCCTCAAATTGGCAATGCGACAAAGATGTGTGATGTCACTTGTGAACAACTCTCCCCATTACTTTAGTATATATATCACTTAAATTGCCTCTTATCACATCTATCAGTAGATCATGTGTTCTTTCTATAGGAGGGCATGTAATACAGATTTTTAAAGAATACATCATGGATAAAGAGTTTGTATCACCACAAGAAAAAGCAGAAAGAGACATTTTGAGGGTATTTTATAGTCCATCAAAGGGAAAGTTGTTCACATGTGACATCACTCATCCTTGTCGCATTGCCAATGGGAGGATCTCCATAGCATTAGTGATTGCATTATTCAAATGCTTATAACTTTCTCATTATTTGTCCGATTTTTCTCAAACTTTCTTTGTTCTTATTCTTTGATTTTTCTGTTTCGACACAAGCCTACTTATTCCAAAGGTTTCATTCCCCTTTAAGATAAGGATATGAGACACTTCTCATTCTGTGCTGGAAATTGTCATGAAATTAGTGAACAATCTGAAACATTTTTGGTGATGCATATCTTTGTTCTCTTGTACTAGCATTTTCATTTAGTGCCCTAGAAAGCAGAGTGTGAAAAAGTTGGTTAAAACATTTCAGTATTCACAACATGTCATATAATCTTTTGTTTTTGCACTTGCTTGAGAAAACAGTGACTGTCATTGTAATACCATCCCATTTTAGGTTCGCCAAACTCAACAATTTGATCATCGCCCAATACAATTGATTCTACAACTAAAATTTACTGTAACTAAGGTAATGGCTAATTATGTATCCAAAATGACGATTGATAGTATCTCATTATGTTACACCCTTGGAAAAAATAAAACTGTAGTGTCTATTAATAGAGTGGTGCTGTTGTATCTCATTAAGTGACACCCTTTGACAAAAATTAATTTGTTGTGTCTATTAAGAGTGGTGCTAACTCTAAGAGAATCATTCGTATCATATAAAGTGTGTTACATTTTCAGTATTGTCAAAAGAAGACTCCACAGTGCCTTACCCCCATACCAGTCTGTATTAGTTATCACCCTGTTCCATACAATGCATTGATATGCAGCTGTTCCTGTGTAAATAACACAATGTAAAACTTATCTAAACTTGTGTGATCTTACAGGTATTTGAACTTATGATGTGATTTATATTGAAAAGAAAATATGAATGCCAAAAATATGTGTCTGAGAAGGTATTATGCATGACATGTACCACAGGACCAACTTGACTTAATGACACATCTATTTTCTTTGCATGTCTATAAGGGGGATGCCAGTTTATATGATGTGCTTCTGTTTTTCAGATTTTAATATGAACATAACAATTTATTGCATTGTTGTATTATTCTGATGCATGTGATAATGCAAATTTCTCAAGGAAAATGTTCTATTGCTTTTTAAAAATGGATTTAGGGGTGTTTTACAAAGAGTCATGAGTGATGAAAGTCATGCTTAAATGCTGACGCACACATGATACGTAATGCACGATCTTATTGATTAATGCGCAGTATTGTGTGTCCTACTTTATAGCATGATTTGAACAGTGTGGTGGTGCCTTATATACTGGATGCAATTGGAAATTTAAGTGCGACTTCACACTTAAATCTTTTTTTAAATATCCCAATGATGGATACGGATTACTCAGGGATTATCATTCCATTCTTTTCAAATATGTTGGAAGTCATGTCTTGGAGAATTATATGTAGAAGTAAGGAGTTAAATTAAGGTCTCGGTTTTCAGTTTGCAGACCTTTTGCAACTCGGGGCCTGTTACATGAAGCTTAGTAATAGATCATGCAATTGATTGCATATCCATTCCATTGTGTATTTTGGTATAGCACCTTTTCCTAGTGGTTACCAAATGCTCCACAAAAATTTGTTCCACTAGATTCACAAGTTGGCCACTCAACAGCATTACCATCTTAAAAGAGACTAGTTAAAGGAGAATGAAACCCTTGAAACCAGCTGAATCCATATCAAAGAGAAAAATCAAAGAAACATATTGTTGAAAGTTTGAGGAAGATTGAATGAATAATAAGAAAGTTATGAGCATTCGAATATTGAGATCACTAGTGCCATGTAGATCCTCCCAACGGCAATGCGACCAAGATCTGTGATATCACACACGTACAACTCCCTCATTACTTTAGTACTTATTTCACTTATATTCTCACTTTTATAGAGTCTATCACAAGGTGAGGTGTTCTCTTTATGAGATGACAAGTACAGAGGTTTCACAACATTATATCATTGATGAATCGTTTGTCATATGATTAGAATGAGCAAAAAGAGATGTTTTGGGGTATATTTTCAGTGTCCAAATGGGAGAGTTGTACGTGTGTGACATCACAGATCTTGGTCGCATTGCCAATGGGAGGATCTCCATAGCATTAGTGATCTCGACATTCAAATGCTCATAACTCTTTTATTGCTAGTCCTATTTTACTCAAAGTTTTGTTGATCTTATTCTTTGATTTTTCTGCTTTCACAAAAGCTAACTTGCTCCAAGAGTTTCATTCTCCTTTAAGCAATAAAAATAGTCCATGCAATAATAACAATAATCAATATTAATGCAATAGCTAAATACTGAATATAAGTCTTGTGATAAATTTGTAAGAACTAAGTTACAGGGACTGGGGGATGTGTAAAGCTGTTTGTAATGCTATGCATGTCTTCCAATGGACTGCAATGTGATCTGCCAAATCTATGCCCAAAGGCAAAATTTGTTCCTAGTTCAACTACAGGGTGAACTTGTCTTAAAGGGGAAGTTCACCCAGACAAAAATTTGAAATAGCAGAAGGAAAATAAAGTAAATTGGCGAGGGTTTGAGAAAATTCCAAAGAATAATGAAGTTATTAAAATTTTAATTTTGATTTGTGACGTCATGCAAGCAGCTTTCCTACATATCGTATGGTAAAAGAAAAATCAATGAAACGTCATTTTCTCAGAAAATTGAAAATGGTTTTTACTGTACCTTCAGTATGTACTCAACAAACAAATCATTTCATACCCTTTCATAAAAAGAAAACAAGACAGTATAAGTCATCACAAATGATCAAAATATTGAAATTTAAGTATTTTATATTACATAACATGTGGAGCAGCTGCTCGTTTATGGCATCAAAAATCCAAAATTTGAAATTATAATACCAGTTTTTTTCTTAATCTTTAACGGATTTTCCTCAAACCTTCACCAATATTTTTTTATTATTCTGCTGTTTTTACAACAAAATTTTCTTCAAGGTGAACTTCCCCTTTAAATGAAGGGTAAGTGTATTTCAATAAGCTCATCTAATATGTGTCAAAATGTATACTGTACATTGCCCTTTCAACATTCTTGAAATTGTTAATAAATGATGGGAAATGATGAGAGAACAGTTTAATAGGCTTGTCATATCAAGTCTAGTAAGATTGTGCCTAACTTTGAGAACAGCTTTCTGATACATCCCCGAGGCTGGTCTCAATTTCAGTATTACTATATTTTGTCAGTAAGTTGTATCTATTCTTGACAGTACTTTTAAGTGGAAAAAAGTACTATTCTTGCCAATGTTGGAACAAATGGTGGGTTTTATATGATTCACTGTGCATTTGCATGGCTTCATGGCAAATATATGTATTTTTTAGTTTTTAGAAACGTTATTTACTATCGTCTCCTTATTTGTGTCTGCCTTAAATGATCTTGACTGTTCATTGTATAATTGATAATAATTATTACAAACATTGGTGTTATTTGGCCCAGAACATGTTTTGTTTGGTGTAAGAATGGCAGAGGTAAAAGTATTTATATATCAATTACACCACGTTAATTTCCAGTCAAGTCCATTGTAACATGCTTATAACTATTTTCTTTTACATACCACACATCAACCAATTAGGATATATAAACATTCTTTTGGCAGAGTGAATTTCAAAGAGAGAATCACAGGTCTCAAAGGTTGCATATCTGCTCTTTGATACAATACCTGCTCAATAGAAATAATGTACCTAGGTTAATCAATGTACTGCTTTAGACAGTGCTTAATACCTCAGTCACATTTCCCCTACGGCAGCCGTATGGCGAGTCCAAACGGCCATTTGAGCATTTTTTACCAGCTACGTATATGTGGTTTAAATCCAGGGGAGCCGCCAGCCGGTGCCCCCCCCCCCCCATTGAAAGGCACAATTAAAATTTGTGATGTAAAAATGCCATTAAAACAGAAGTGCACCCCCCCCCTTTGAGAGTGAAGACTTTTATTTGCTTGCTTGCTTGTCAAATATTTTCATGGACGAAATGTGCTTATATTTGTTAAAAACCCTTATTTTTCTTTTTTTTTGCTTGACAAAGTTTTCCTCAGGAAAATGTGCCCCCCCCATTTGGAAAATCCTGGATCCGCCCCTGATCTGCCACACACACTTTTGTTATTCATTCTACAAATTAGTTTTACCCACTTATGCATTATCAGAGTTACATGAGATGAAAGAGGAGAATAGGCTTTACATGATTTGTCATCAATTATCAATTTCATTAAACTTGCGTCAAAGCTTGATTATAAATTAAGGTGTGTAAGAGAGGAAAAAACAAGAATGATTAAAATTTTAAAGAAATTATCATAAAAGGAAAAAAAGTTGTATCTTTTACAAAATGAGATCACTTAGTAAATTTTATTTGTAATCTCTCCTGAGTCATCAATATTGTCTTAGTTTCCTCATAAAATAAAATATGATTTGGAGTGAGAGAAAAAAACAATGCTAGCCATTTTGTGTATTTGGAGTCGTCTATCGAAATGATATCGCTGATGTGGGGGAAATTGGAAGTCTGATGAATACAACTTTTTACAATAAAAATTTCATTTTTTCTTTCTATTTGTCTGATATTGTTCAAAGTTTTACCTGTCAAATCTGTTTATTTTAAATAGGTTTACTGCCAATTCGTTCAATTATAAACTTGTCTTCTATCATTTGGTCCGCCATGAGTTTGTCCACTATCCACATGGTCTAATTTCCATTTTGTCTTTTAGCTAGTTGGTCATTTAGCCATGTAGTCCATATACCTTTTGGTCTAAGTAGACTAAGTGTGAATTGGGCGAAATGAAGTAAAATTAGACCAACTGGTTATGAGATAAAATGATCATAGACGAACTGGCGATTAATTGGACCAAACAGTAATTGGAACAAATGGGTGTTAGATGAAATGTTGGACAGAATGGCATTAAGACTTATGAAGATAGAACATGTGATGAGGGGACGAGTTGGCAATAGACAAATTGGCAATTTACCATCCAATTGTCTGATTTTTTTTTTTTTGGGGGGGGGGGGACGCACTGTGTAATGCTCATGCAGTGAGCTGTTGATAACTCCCATTTAAGTCTGATCTTGTTAGTTTGTGTCATTTTTTTAACAAGTGCACACATAGTTACCAATAATGCATATAACATTCCCATTTATTTTAAAGCAGGATAAAAGAGCATTGTAGATTAAGTGCCTTGCTCACGGGCAGAGTTGCCACGGCCGGGGATCGAACCCCGGACTTTCCATATATAGCCAGGCGCCTTAGACCACTCGGCCACACACACGCACCAGTTTGTGTCATTGCGTTGAATTCCTTTGCTCTCATTACTTATTTATAATTAAACAAACTTTGCTGTTCTTAATTCACCATCTTTTATTTATAGTTTCACATGTGGGTCTTTTTTATTTCTCAAAAAATGACTCAAATGTCATGTCAGTATCATGGGAGAATTTACTTGGAATATGCCTCTAAATGGGCTCACTAATGTTGCTGCAAAAGTACTACACCCTGATTCTCTCACTTTTCAGATTTGTAAGGTGAAAACAAACAATAGAGACATCGACACGCATTTTCCGCCTTTCTCCTTTACCAGGATGAAGAACCTCGGAAATGATTTGACAAAAAAATCGCGGATAAAAGCATTCCGATAACATTCACAAATAAAACATTAGTTTCGGAGAAAAACGTAAACATTGCCACGTGCTTATCAAAATGGGTGTTGTCTCGGCGGACCAATCACAAGCAAGAGATTTGCATAAAAGGCGGTGCCGTTCTCATTACCCAATGACGTACAAATAGGGAAGGAAATCTGGAAATAGTTGTAGTCTATTTTTGTAACGATTTGTAAAAAACAAAATACTAGTAAGATGTGTTAATTCACAATAACTACTAAGCTTTTGACTTAAAGATGAAAATCAAGATTTTTCATTCATGTCCAACGTATTGAAAAATAATAACAATGAAATATAACTGACAAGTTTTGAAATTTTAACGTCCAATAACACTCAAAAGTCTGTTTTGTGCTCCTGAGAGAAATGCCATGTTTTGGCTAGCGCCGGTTGGAACCGGTTGACAACAATACAGCCGACGCATTCATTCGTGTACGTACGTGTACGGCGGCATGTGACGGAGATGCCGGTAGTGTCAGTACACACTACCTTGTCGAACATAAACAGAATATTTTGAGCACATCGATTTTACTCGATATTTTTTCAATTGGAAACTGGCCTTCGGTTTTTCACGTCCTAACTTTTTGAGGAAGCAGAAAAAATTGGAGATTGTTTTACGACAGGATCACGATCCGTTTCTAACATTAAGAAATATCAGATTCTGTCTCCGTCAGAGAAAAAAACACTGTCATTTACAGACTGGATCATCGATCTGAATCTCATCTGTCCTCGACCTCGTCTATCGCCACTGCGATTCCAACACCAACTAAGTTACTATTCGAGCTCTGCACATGCACCTGTGTTTTGCGTGATATTTCGTCTGGTTTTTATACAAGTTAATCTTAGGTAAGGTTAGAATCCAATCGTGACCATTATAATATTATTTCAGTTTTTGAATTGTTGGTTCCAGAAAAGACTGAGTACCGGTACCGGTACTGTAACTTAGTCTTTTTTGGCTTAAGTTTCTTTGCACTTTCTGTGAAGGAAATGAAACTCATTGAAAGTGAAAGTGAAACTGAAATTGAAAAAAAAATAGGTCTAATAAATAATAAATGGGGACAGCTGAAATCCGTCAGTAGTATTACTGTTAATTCTTAGCCTTAGAAGGAGTTTTTAAACAACCTTTTTTACTTTATGAAATTTCTAATCCTATAATATATGGAGGAGCCATGCCAGTGGACCAAGATTAGCCAGGCGGCTTCTTGAGACTATGCGAGAGTGAAAATAATTTACTAACGTAGGCTTACTCTAAGCCTACGTTAGTAAATGATTTTTACTCTCAAGAAGCTGCCTGGCTAACCAAGATGAAACGGTTAGTGCAGTGGAGCACTGATGAACAGGGACTGAACAAAGCTTTCATTTTGGTTAGATCTACTGCTACTAGGCATGGTAAAAATTATAAAAAAGTGTTAACTTATTAAGTTATACATGTAATATGCTTAAGTTGAAACTCACAAATTCTAAAATTTTTAGTTCAGTTGTATTCTATAATGAGCATTCATTCATTAACTTGCATTTTGCAACATTTTTTTTTTCAATCCACTTCAGGTTTAATAAAAAAATTGAAAAATTCTTGATTTATGATGCCCTCTGAGCTTCCACAAGATCAAGGACAGGTTTCTGAAGACGAGGGCGTCGCCATGGAATCGCACAAACAAGCCTTGGTCAACGGACTTGATAAATGCACCACGACCTTGGAAGAGGATGCTCAGATCGACATCAGCGAGATCGGAGAGGAATACCAACACGATCCACACTGCGACCCCGACAACCCAATCCAGGTCAAATTCCAGGACGTGAGCGCAGCAGCTTACAAGATCAAAAGCGGGGTGTTTCGGTCACCATGTTCGGTAAGTTAAGAAACATGTACATGTACACTTGGTATTAATTCAATTTTCATTAATTTGATGTCATTCTCTTACTTTCAATAATTTGTTTGGATTAAATAGTTGAATGATGTACAAATATATGTATGTGCAAGACAAATTTGCCTTCACAGCTCATTTTTGAAGTAAACTGGAAAAGATGTATGGATTTAAGTTTTGTCTTCAAAGCATTCCCTCATTCCATTAAAATTAAAATACTTAACAAAAAAGAGTGAAATACAGTAACAGATTACAGTAGATACAAATATAATTAAAATGAGATTTGAATTAAATGACTCAATATTTCTTGAAAGTCGAACTTACATGCAACAGCAGGGGTCAATATTAACTTTCCAGGATAATTTACAATCAATTTTAATATTTTATTTTCAATGTTTGATAATGGTTTTCGAATCTTAATTTTTTTTTTTGGGGGGGAAGGCATGAGGTTAAGCTGAAAAAAAAACTCCTATCATACGTGTAACTTATCCCCATTTAAAATTTTTAAGATTTTTAGAAGTAGGTCACTTGTACACTGTCGTTTTGAATTCGATTCTTGGTTCATCTGGATCCCTGTTCTCTCTCTCTCTCTCTCTTCACCCCCCTGTATTTGTCTAAATCTTCTCTCTCTTTCTCTCTTGCCCTATGTCCCAGTTTCTATCACATCTTCATTTTTCTCACCGATCAACTGAATATCTTACAAGGTCACCTCAGCTAGGTCAACAGTCATAATGGGTGCGCCTACAAAGATGAATAGACTCTGTCTGTTTAGTGAATGCACTTTCACAATAAGCTTCAGAATTAAATGGAATTGGGGTTAATCATGCAAATCACAACAAACAGAGATTGGTGTGACGTCATTGGTCACCTATACATGCACTGTGATGCACACTAGGTACTCTTAAATAGACACACATCAAATTGTATTGTTGGATTACAATACTGGGCAACTAGAAAAGCATTTAAAAATGTATCGGGGACTTTGCACGTTCCTCCTCCTTTCTTGACATTACAAATGCAAAGCGATAAACAAATTATGATCCATTTACATATATGCACCGTACCGGTATATACTTTATAAAAGCTTTGCATTTGTAATGTTGGTTTAAAGTTTAAACTCATTGTTGCAGAAAGAAATCAGCAATCAAGTGCACACTTGTAATTTATTGAGATACGATTGATTTTGGGGGCGCAGAAATGATGTGCAATTGATTGCACGTTTCTTGCAATTCCCTCTTTAATAGTCTCTTACTAAAACCTTCGAGAGAGGCCTTAGTACTGCCAAATTTGGGGGTGTGAAAATCCCACCAACACAGTGCAAATTTTCATTCCATTGTCCTCAGTGACGTTTGATGATTGAGATCCTCTGAGGCTTATAATGCAGTCTTGGTGCTGTAGCATAACAATTGTATGATTAGGAGTAACAAGGTCTACATACATGGTCAATCACATGTACAGAACTTGCAATCAATTTTAAATCTCTTTATGACCCCTGTTGTGAAATTATCACACCAACAACTTGCAATGGAAAATGCCACACTTCATGTACAGTGTAGTATAAAAAGGGTTATCTATGGAATGATATTTTTTCATTTAATGATTGAAGTATGTATCTATGATCTAGTATATAGGTCATTAATTTCTTCAGAATGCTGATAGATAAGTTCTGATGTGTGACTTCAGTGTGAAATTGTTGGTAAAGTTAATCAATACAAGTCTATCTAGCAAAAGAAAAGTCCATACTTAATGCGTAGTTGTAAATCATTTTATTATCTGAGGTTGGATTCATCTGTACTGTTGGTCATTACTTTCTCTTGAATGTTGATAGATTGAATGTGTGACTTCAGTCTAGAGCTTGTTGCTATTTTAAAGTCACTTTCAGACTCAGTAAGGCTTTCAAATCACAATATATGCACAGCTGCAGGTTCCTGAAGATTCTCATAAAATTCTCAATTAGGAAATAATAACAGGATTAATTTTGAGGGCTCAGTTAGTTCAGGTGGCATATATACATATACCTGCAAATTGTATGTACTTAAAACTTCAAATTCTGAGTTGGTTCTTTGAATTTGACATTGACTCTGAAAAGAAAAGTTGCTTTAAATTTCTTTTAATCTCCATGTTTATGGAAAACATGAAAACTCCTGTAAATATAATTTCAATTGCGATCAAAAGGGTATGTAGGCCTATTAGAAATTGCATTTAGTTCTACAAAGAACAAGGGATGTACCATACTTTTATAGATATAATTTTTAATCGTGGTTTATATAAGATTGATTAAAAATTTAGCTGGAAAAGAGTCTTAAAGGAATAATAAAGAATGATTCATATTTTGTTTTACCTTTTGAGTTAATTGTTTACAGAAAGAGGGAAATGTCGAATCCAGAAAGCCTTGATTTTCCATTCAGAAATGGAGGCAAACATTAAGGCTGTGCTTATATTTTGAGTTAAGACCAGCATCCAGCATTGGTTATCCCCTAAAAAATATAAGCTGCTGTGTATTCTGACTATTCTCTTAAATATTATAATAATAATAATAATAATAATAGGCATTTATATAGCGCCATCTATCTAGAAGTAGAAATATATTATATTCCGAGGCGCGTTGTTATTATTATTATTACCCCGGCTTTAGCTTGAGCTGACTTTCAGCGCTCATGCATTCAAGGAATGAATCCTGCCGGGTACCCATTATGTAAAATCATTTCTGCAAACCACTCTCACCTGTAATCTCAATCAACCTTTCTCATAATTTTCTTCCTAGAAATCTAATCTGTCAACAATGGTGGGAATGGATTTGTACTTGAAGAAAGACTACTTACAGACCACAGGAAGGTAAGTTTGTTGGAGCAGTCACAATTTCTTTTCAGCCGTTAGTTTTATAGTTTTAAGCATTATCATAAAATAATGAGGCCGAGAATAGTATTCTTTATTAAGTAAAACGGGAGCATTTCATCAACATTTTTGTCTGACATTCCTTGATTTTTATTTGCTGAGGAGCACTGTTACTATGGTAACTGTCGGATAAAACAGGACTTGTCAGATAAAATGTCTGACAAGTCCTTTCATGAAACGCTCCCCAGCTAATGTATTTTTAGGTGATGCAACTTCCTGGGGATTTTGACGCTGGATAAATTGTTCACCTCAAATCGTTGTAACTTGAAGATCTATCATTAACTATTCTTAACACCACCAGAATGTAAATATTCATAATTCCCTTTTGTTGTTGTTGCAGTTTCAAAGAGAGAGGGGCTCGTAATACGCTTCTAATGCTTCCAGAGGTAAGAAATCTTCTTTGTAAACTTGAGTGATATTTAGACAAACTTGTATTCTGTATGCAGATGTAGAATGAATTCTTTTCAAAGTCATCACCAGTGTTTGCTTGAATATTGATTATGTGTGATTTGGTAGATAATGGGATACAGTGTTGATTCCGAATACTGGTGTACATGTATGTGATTGATACTTCATGATGGAATTAATGGCCCGAATTCACAAAGGTGGTTTTGAAAACCCACGGTCGAGTCCATGGTTTATGCAGAATTCCTGTATAAATTACGCTTATTTTACCGCGTATATTAAACAATGTCCAATGCTGATGCGCGATTTTGTCCCAGTGCGCCAAATTGACGCCTGTTGCCGTGGTTATCCACGCTATTTTATTCATGAGTCCACTGTTTTGAATTAATGAGTCCACCCTTCTAACCATGGCAACAGGCGTCAATTTGGCGCACTGACAAAAGTGCGCATAAGCTTTGGACATTTTTATACACGCGCCCAGTACACGCTTAAAGGGTAATTTATACAGGAAATCTGCATAAACCATGGATTCAACCGTGGGTTTTCAAAACCACCTTTGTGAATTCGGGCCAATAAGTTCAAGCAATTATCATCGATCTTGTTTCAAGATCATTTTTAATTTATTATCTGCCAATTATTGACGTTGAGGGAGAGTTAAAGTAAAGTTTTGTCATTTCACAATCAAATTTGAAATTACCAATACCACGTGAGCATTTGCTACTGACTACATTTACATCACACGTACAATATAGTTTTAAGACATCTATTTGCATTTGCCACTCTCCACCAATGTTAAAGGGATTGTTTCACTTTGTGAGCAATTGAAAAAATTATCATATTGCTTTTTGAAAATGGTATGAACATTTGACTAACAGCTCAAAAATACCCATGTGAAAGTTTGGGATCATAACATGTTCGGGAAGTGTTTTTAAAAACTGAAAATCTGAGGCAATGTTTGAAGAGAAAAATGCACTTCTCGACGGTTGATTCATGATTCTGTTTCCAATTTAAATCGATATTATATAGCGCCACCTTGTGATGTATGCAAGAAAGTAGGCGGAGCTTACCACGGAATTTCGCTTCTTGCGTGATCTGTGGGCGAAGTTAGCTTGTTTTGGGTTTTTTCTGTGTCTCTGCTCGGTGTGTGCGATAAGCGATCGATGCATGTGCGTTGCTTATTGCCTGTGTGAAAGGGTGTAGATGTGTGTGTCGCTTATGCATAACATTGGGGGAATATCATAGGACCATGATCATACTGTCAAACTGTGTCGAACTCGTGAATGTCCATTCCGTCTGTGGTCTGTACATTTGAATATGCTACATGTATGCCTCATAATGAACTTTGTAGACTTACAGACCATGGGATTTTGATGAATTTATATTTTGGCGACGTAAATTAGTAGCAAATAAAACGACAACAACATAAAAGAACGCGACAAACCGGGGCTACAAATACAATCTCGGATCTACAGTGTAGAGTAATAGTAGTTTTTTGTGGATCATGGGGGCTGGGGATGGAGCGTGATTTTCCAGAAGCTATATTGTGCCCCCCCCCCCAAAAAAAAAAAATTCCCTCTGTTCTTTTCTTTAGTTTACCTTTGCATGCACTACAAGATATATCCTTGTGGTTGTTGATAATTCTCTTTTACCTGGTCACGATATAGCAAACGTCCGTCGACTGATTCGAGAAGAGAATGCAATATAGCTCCATGTAATGCAATATCATGGAGCTGTAATATATGTATCCGAACTCCACTCTGGTCATGTTACGTCCACGTAGTCACAGGCCTTCGTGTGTCATGTACATGTTTACATACACGGTATGAGGCGCCGAATGTACCAATATTATATAGAACAATTATTTGTTATATAATCATTATTTATTAAATAATAACTATTATTTATATATAATTTACATTTTATTTGTAAATAACTACTATTATATAAAATATCATTTCTAATTATTTATATATAATTCCAAGTAATACTTCATTATTTGTAAATAATAATAGTTCGACATTCCATTATTTATAAATAATGATTATTTGTTTTTCATTATTTATAAATAATGATTATTTGTTTTTCATTATTTATAAATAATGATTACTTGTTTTTCATTATTTACAAATAATGATTATTTGTTTTTCATTATTTATAAATAATTATTATTTGTTTTTCATTATTTACAAATAATGATCATTTGTTTTTCATTATTTATAAATAATGATTATTTGTTTTTCATTATTTATAAATAATGATTATTTGTTTTTCATTATTTACAAATAATGATTATTTGTTTTTCATTATTTATAAATAATGATTATTTGTTTTTCATTATTTATAAATAATGATTATTTGTTTTTCATTATTTATAAATAATGATTATTTGTTTTTCATTATTTACAAATAATGATTATTTGTTTTTCATTATTTATAAATAATGATTATTTGTTTTTCATTATTTATAAATAATTTGTTGAGTTTTCCATTATTTATAAATAATGATTATTTGTTAAATAATGAAAACGTCTACTTCATTATTTATAAATAATCATTATTTAATGTTCGAGTTTTCCATTATTTATAAATAAAGATTATTTGTTAAATAATGAAATATCTACTTCATTATTTATAAATAATAATTTTGTTTCAATATCCCATTATTTATAAATAATCATTATTTATAAACAATTTTTACAGTTTGCCATTATATACAAATAACCATTGTTTATTAAATAATGCCATTATTTATTAAATAATGCCATTATTTATTAAATAATGCCATTATTTATTAAATAATGGAAAACTCGCTATAACATGCAAATGTGGGACCGCCCATGATATGAATATTCATGATGCGATTTCCTTTTTCGTGATTTTTCTTCACAAATTTTTGTCCATTTCCTCTTCATAATGACATTTCTTGAAGCAATTTTCTAGGGATATGGTCTGATTGTAATATTCTTCATTTTCTATATAACTTCGTCTTCGTAGAAATATCAAAAAGTGTAATTTTATACGATTTTTCCTACAGTTCACAATCCCCATAGGCGCGCGTGTACTGTAGGGACAACCGGTGAATCGACGGAGTGCTCTTCATCGAAATACTACGTTGGTTGGTCCCCGGAAGTGGCGGGCGGAATTTAGCCCGAATCCTCGATGGAAGTCGATCAAGTGCATATGAGCTGAGAGAGTGAAATATCAGTGTACTTGTACAGGCCCTTCTACTTTTTATAAATATTTCTTGTTGCTTTTTTTAAAGTTAATTTTTCCTGGTGTAGAGATAAGTTTCAGTTCTAATAATGCACTTCAAATACATTTTGGAGTGTCTGTTTGAGGCGTTTGGGGCGATTTCACCCTGGCCCCAAAATGCTCGCAACGACAATACGGGGGCATGATGACCCCTAAATTTTTTAAAACTTATTTTTCTATTGAAAATTATCACAAAATTCACCAAAAGTGTGCACGAAAGCCTTCGTATTTCACTTTTAAAACTCCAAAAAGTGCCCAAATGACAAGCTTGGTCGCTTCGCTGTGTCGCTTTCAACTTGAGAACGTTTACGCGTCTGCTTCCCCCCCCCCCCTCCTCCGAAAGAAATTCTGTATACGGCCATGCTCTAAAGAGCCCGGCACATTGATTTATGTATACTTCCATTTTCATTATTTTTATCTCATTATCAACATGGCCTTACGCAGAATTTTTTCCAGGGGGGCCGGGGCCGGAGCATGACGCGCGTAAACTTTCTCAAAAAAATCTTGAAAGCGAGACAGCCACGGGACCAAGCCCAAATGACAAGCTTGGTCGCTTCGCTGTCTCGCTTTCAACTTGAGAACGTTTACGCGCGTCTGCCCCCACCCCCCGAAAGAAATTCTGTGAACGGCCATGCTCAAAATCGCATATGGCACATTGATTTATATGTACTTTTCATTTTCATTATTTTTATCACATTATCATCATGGCCTTACACAGAATTTTTACCGGGGGGGGGGGGGGGGGAGCAGCTAGGACGCGCGTAAAGTTTCTCAAAAAAATCTTGAAAGCGAGACAGCGACGCGACCAAGCTCAAATGACAAGCTTGGTCGCTTCGCTTTTTCAAGATTTTTATGAGAAAGTTTACGCGCGTTCTAGCTGCTCCCCCCCCCCCCCCAGTAAAAATTCTGTGTAAGGCCATGATGATAATGTGATAAAAATAATGAAAATGAAAAGTACATATAAATCAATGTGCCATATGCGATTTTGAGCATGGCCGTTCACAGAATTTCTTTCGGGGGGTGGGGGCAGACGCGCGTAAACGTTCTCAAGTTGAAAGCGAGACAGCGAAGCGACCAAGCTTGTCATTTGGGCTTGGTCCCGTGGCTGTCTCGCTTTCAAGATTTTTTTGAGAAAGTTTACGCGCGTCATGCTCCGGCCCCGGCCCCCCTGGAAAAAATTCTGCGTAAGGCCATGTTGATAATGAGATAAAAATAATGAAAATGGAAGTATACATAAATCAATGTGCCGGGCTCTTTAGAGCATGGCCGTATACAGAATTTCTTTCGGAGGAGGGGGGGGGGGAAGCAGACGCGTAAACGTTCTCAAGTTGAAAGCGACACAGCGAAGCGACCAAGCTTGTCATTTGGGCACTTTTTGGAGTTTTAAAAGTGAAATACGAAGGCTTTCGTGCACACTTTTGGTGAATTTTGTGATAATTTTCAATAGAAAAATAAGTTTTAAAAAATTTAGGGGTCATCATGCCCCCGTATTGTCGTTGCGAGCATTTTGGGGCCAGGGTGAAATCGCCCCAAACGCCTCAAACAGACACTCCAAAATGTATTTGAAGTGCATTATTAGAACTGAAACTTATCTCTACACCAGGAAAAATTAACTTAAAAAAAAGCAACAAGAAATATTTATAAAAAGTAGAAGGGCCTGTACAAGTACACTGATATTTCACTCTCTCAGCTCATATGCACTTGATCGACTTCCATCGAGGATTCGGGCTAAATTCCGCCCGCCACTTCCGGGGACCAACCAACGTAGTATTTCGATGAAGAGCACTCCGTCGATTCACCGGTTGTCCCTACAGTACACGCGCGCCTATGGGGATTGTGAACTGTAGGAAAAATCGTATAAAATTACACTTTTTGATATTTCTACGAAGACGAAGTTATATAGAAAATGAAGAATATTACAATCAGACCATATCCCTAGAAAATTGCTTCAAGAAATGTCATTATGAAGAGGAAATGGACAAAAATTTGTGAAGAAAAATCACGAAAAAGGAAATCGCATCATGAATATTCATATCATGGGCGGTCCCACATTTGCATGTTATAGCGAGTTTTCCATTATTTAATAAATAATGGCATTATTTAATAAATAATGGCATTATTTAATAAATAATGGCATTATTTAATAAATAATGGTTATTTGTATATAATGGCAAACTGTAAAAATTGTTTATAAATAATGATTATTTATAA
This sequence comes from Lytechinus pictus, assembly GCF_037042905.1. Taxonomy (NCBI): domain Eukaryota; kingdom Metazoa; phylum Echinodermata; class Echinoidea; order Temnopleuroida; family Toxopneustidae; genus Lytechinus; species Lytechinus pictus. The sequence goes on along the minus strand of NC_087255.1, from coordinate 5,578,714 downwards.
ATAATGGGATATTGAAACAAAATTATTATTTATAAATAATGAAGTAGATATTTCATTATTTAACAAATAATCTTTATTTATAAATAATGGAAAACTCGAACATTAAATAATGATTATTTATAAATAATGAAGTAGACGTTTTCATTATTTAACAAATAATCATTATTTATAAATAATGGAAAACTCAACAAATTATTTATAAATAATGAAAAACAAATAATCATTATTTATAAATAATGAAAAACAAATAATCATTATTTGTAAATAATGAAAAACAAATAATCATTATTTATAAATAATGAAAAACAAATAATCATTATTTATAAATAATGAAAAACAAATACTCATTATTTATAAATAATGAAAAACAAATAATCATTATTTGTAAATAATGAAAAACAAATAATCATTATTTATAAATAATGAAAAACAAATAATAATTATTTATAAATAATGAAAAACAAATAATCATTATTTGTAAATAATGAAAAACAAATAATAATTATTTATAAATAATGAAAAACAAATAATCATTATTTGTAAATAATGAAAAACAAGTAATCATTATTTATAAATAATGAAAAACAAATAATCATTATTTATAAATAATGAAAAACAAATAATCATTATTTATAAATAATGGAATGTCGAACTATTATTATTTACAAATAATGAAGTATAACTTGGAATTATATATAAATAATTAGAAATGATATTTTATATAATAGTAGTTATTTACAAATAAAATGTAAATTATATATAAATAATAGTTATTATTTAATAAATAATGATTATATAACAAATAATTGTTCTATATAATATTGGTACATTCGGCGCCTCATAACACGGGGCATAGCTGGGTAGGAACTCGGAATAAAGGCAGTGACCTCTCCTTCTCCCCCCCCCCCCCCTGGCATGGAAACATCCACCATCGTGGGGTTTTTTTTTTGTGTGTGTGTGTGTGTGTTTTTACGTTCTCCACGAGCTCCCCCAACAAAGATATTCCCATCCCGGATTTCCCATCCCATCAAAATCTTCGGTAGGCCTATCTTCACGTAAGATGCTTATGAGAAACTCCCGGGGAAAAACTATATGATCATGATCAACGTATTGCCCCCCCCCCCCCCTCCGATCGATCGGGGCCTATCCGTTTTGGACTTTATTTTGGAACGTGGTAGATAGGGTAGTTGCAAACCCAAAACATCTCAACTCCTAGACCCCGGACTATAATGACTATTAGACCTACAAATTATTATCCATAAACTTTGTTGGTTTTTTATTTTTTTTATTTGATTGGTTTTTTTGTAAGGGGTAGGAATCGTATTTAATTTTATCCATGATTGGGGTCAATAATTCTTTCAGTTTCTCCGCCATATAATCCGCTCATGACATCTTTCAAATCATATCACTTTTCTTTTACATTTTTCCATTTCTTTCGGCCGCTCTTTTCTTTTCTTCTGCTTCCCCTCTCTCGATCCTCCTTCCGTAAATTCTTTACAGTAAAAAAGAAGTCTGATTTTTTTTACACATCCCTGATTACTATATGAACCTTACGTGAAAATAGTGTTTTGTGTTCTTTTCTAGCTCGTTTACCTGAAAACCTGTAAATTGGTTATTGATTTTCTTCATACAATTTATATGAAACCTCAGCGTATATGAAGCATCCTTTATCTTCGATCTGGTATTGTTTATATTGGTTGGTTATATTCACGATTAAAAAAATGCATAAATATAAACAAAATAACATTACATAATCAAATAATAAAAAAAAAACAATATAACAAATTAACAATATAACAGTAATGAAGCTTACAATGCATGTAATACAGAATCGTAGGGATAGACCCGTTTCAGATTGGCTATTGATAGCCAACCTGTTCTTCCCCGGGGTCCCTAAAAATAAATTAATTAAATTAGCATTACAATATGAAAATTTCTAATAAATACGAGTATAACAAATCAATATAAAACAAATGTAAAATAATATATCCTCATGATATCATTCATTTGGGGAAAATAATGAAAAATGAAATAGTGTAATTATTCACACGTTATCAATCACGAAAGTTCCCTTTTCTGCTCGATCCAATCACTGAAACATTCAAATTCCATGGAACAATTAGTCATACATCATCACCACAACTATCACATAACAATACACTTAAATTCGTGTATTTTAAAACAAATTCTTGTGAATGAGCATAATTGTATTTCCGTCGATATTGAAAGGCCGTCTCTAACAGGGTATGACCCCCCCCCCTTCCCATGTCGGGGTAAGGGGGAGAGGGGGAAAATAGAAGTGAGGATGGGGAAGAAGAGAAAGAAGAAAAGTGGAAGAAGGAAATTAAAAAAAATGAAAAGAAAAGAGGCTGTCGGACTGACGCCTACCGGAAAAATGATATAACTGTTGGGTCACGAAGGAATGTTCCATTACTCCGTGTATATATATGCTATACCGACAGTGATTAGAATATACTGTCACACAGGGCGGTTCTAATTAATTGCTTCATGTTCCGAGAGAGATTTGAATGTATATAGGTTTTAGGTCTAAATCGCCTTACAATCAAGCCCATTCTTTTTTACGTACAGTGATTAAAATTGCCCGGCCATATGTCCCAGTCGCCAAAATTGTTAGCTCGCGCTTCGCGCTCGCATCATTCAGACTGTTCCATTATCATCTTCACAAGTTTCTTACGTGTTGGGCAGCGCTTTTAAGATATTCACTTTTATGTCAGTAAATTTAGTTCGCGCTACAAACAGCTTGTCCTTTATTGTTTTACAACGTCCAGTCATGATCAATTATATATAAAAAAATATATATTGTTGAGCATGATATACCCTTCGTATTCATTATTACAAGAAGTGCAAAAGGAATGTCTAGTTTTTATGTCTACATGTAAAAAATAGCTTATTGTGCTTCGCGCTTGCAATTATTGTTTACTGAGGTACATATAATTTGATATTTACATTTAAAAAACCTGCTTAGAATGTCCAGTTGTCGGGCCATAATAATATTCAGCTCGCGCTTTTCGCTCGCATTGTTTAATTTAATGTCCACCATGTCCACAGTGGCGTATCTAGAACAAACGAGGCCCGGGCAAGTGCTAAAATCGCACCCCTTTCAAAATATAGGTCTATTGTGTATATACTCTGCACTCGACCAGTCAAAATAAAACATAATATTCTAGTCCGGGGTTTTTTATCATGAAAATGATGCGTATCTAACGAAAACAACGTATGCGAGCGCTAATAAAGCACGTGCCTATTATTTTCAGTATTAAGATCTTAAAAAGGAATATTCTAAGCACTTTTTGTAATAATTAACATGATGCATATCCAGACAATGAACGCATTCGCGAAGCGCGAGCCGAAAATTATTGATATTGAGACCTACAATCGGGACATATCGATGCTTGTCTAATTAAGCATTTCATGCAAGCACGAGGGGCGAGCTGAAAAATTAATATTGAGGGGAAATCTTAATAATAATGATGATAATGATAATAATTATAATAATAATAATGACAATAATAATATTGGTGGCTTCTTATATAGCGCACGCGTCCACCTTTCGGTGCTCATGGCGCTTGTAGAAAAATAAACACAACACCCAACAACAATAGAAAACGAAAAAGAATAGAATTTGAATTCTCCTGAATGTTAATGGGAGATCAAAATTTAGTTTTCACTGGGACTTGAATGTTTCTGTTGATGAAAATTATATATATATATATATATATATATATATATATATATATATATATATAGCCATTCTGTTCATGGTTCCATTGCTTTTTATGTCTTGTTTTAGGTCTAAATCTAGGGGGAAAATCACCTCGCGTCTAATTCTCTAATATGGCGTTTCTTCTTTAAATAAAAAACGGACTTGAACTTTCCAGTTTTTAGATCTGAATTAAAAAAAAATAATAATCAGCTCGCGCTTCGCGCTCGCATTAATTGTTTGATTACATACTCATCCTGGTTATGATTTCAAAACGTGGTTAACATGTTCAGTTCTCAATAATACTCATATTGTACATGACAGAAAAAGTGCTTAGATTGTCCGAGTTTCGGGCGGAAAATTAGAATTTCTGTTCGCGCTTCATGCACGCTCGCATCATAAAGTTATGCTTATATATCCATCCAATTTATGGTTGAAAATGTGATTCGAATATACATTTTTTAGTCCCAGATATTGAAAATGTACAACTCGCTCTCGCATTTTATTGATTGGTGAGATTTGTATTACATGTACATTCATGAGTCACTGCAAAACGAATACTTTTGTAGGTGAGTATATTAAAAATTACTTCTGTGTTTCGCGCTCGCACGAATCTTTTCGTTAGATACGCATCTTCTTCATGATTACAATAACTGCCCAGAATATTCAATTCTCAGTTCTAAATAAAAATATACAATAAATTTAGCTTGCATGTGATATATTTAGACCTCATGAGATAAGGTAAGATAAGACTGTATTAGAACTTCGATCTTTAGTTAGGTCAAGCCCTCTAATATATAAATGAATAAATAAATAAATAATAACGTGAATAATGCCCCCCCCCCAAAACAAAACAAAAACCAAAAAAAAATGATTTTGGCAGCCTATCGGGAAAGTGTGAATGATAATTCCCACCCCTACCTTTAACTGATGAAAGCCTGTACTGCCCTGGGTATGGTGGAAGAAAATGTGACTGAGGAGAGTGTTGAACACTTCCAAGACTCATGGTCGTATAGCTGACGTCGGTACACGTTACCGATATACATTTGTAGAATCAAGGGCTATACCGACAAACATTTTGAACATTTACGATGCGGGAGTGTAGCTCGTGAGCAAAAAATAAAATAATATAATCACTTTTGAAAATGAACACCACTTCTCCCCCCCCCCCTCTCCCTTGCATGGTTGTGGAAGTTCGTAGTCTTTTTCGTTTGCGCGGGGGAGGGGCTCAAATAAAGGATTATAGGTATGTTCGTTTTGATCACACGAATCAAGCAGTGATAATAATACATGGGCACCTTGAGCACCTAACAAGATGGACACGTGTGCTATATAAATATTATATTATTTTATTACTATTATTATCATTACTTAGAACTTATACGCTACTCGCCCCTTCCACTTCCCTCGTCTCCATTTTTTTTTTTGAGGGGGCCGCAGGTATAGGCATAATCTATAGCGTTCCCGCTCCCCCTTTCAATAATTTTAATTTTTTTTCATCGTCCATTCTGAAGATATAATGATTTCAACTCTCCGATCCGCCTCGTCAGTGTGTAAATGCGCCAGCGTGAAGGGAGGGGGTCGCTAGCAACCAACCTCCAACCTTGGACAACACAAGAAATAGGAGAAAAAATAAAGGACATTTTAATATTAGAAACGAAAATGTCTGCTATGTTCTTGTTTGTCTTTTCCCCTGTTTATATTCCATAATGATGTAATGATTTTCATTTCAAGATTTCAAAAATCACATGTTCAGACCCCCCATTCCTCCATGTCCAGGGTTGCACTTTGTGAATAAGAGAATTCAACCTGGTCACACGTCGTTTTCAGATCCTTTCATTTTACTTCTCTCTCCCAATTTTCTTTCTTTAGTCATGTTCGTTGTGTTGTAGAACAATAGAGTGGACACTTTGACGTCGAAATAAGGTTACCAGACTAACGAAGGGAATGGGAAAGGTAGCGATAAATGGAAGCGAGGGGAAGGGGCACGCCCTCCTAAATTTTAGATAAGTGGGGTAGTTACCCCCTTAAAAGGAAGAGGGAAAGAAAGAAAGAAAAAAAAAAGAAAAGAAAGGAAAAATGTGAAAATAAAAATAAGAAAAAGATGAATATCACATGTTTACTAAAACCAATAATACCAAAATAGCAGTTTTGACAAAGGAAAATACTTAAAATTTAAAGCAAAATAATCATACAATCAAAAATAAAAAGTTTGTTTTCCGCACCAAAATGAAGGTGTTTGGATCAAACCTGTACATCACCCCCATATAAATCTTGGAGGTGATTTAGCACCCCCGCTTACAAAGGCCATGTGCATCGGTGTTTCCACAGATCCAAAACAAATTTCTCGAATTTATAGACATTTCCTAGAATTTTTAGTTTGATTTTAACAAAAATTGTACAAAAATGTAGCCAGCCGAAACTTTCAGCAAACAATTTTTAAAATATAACATGAATGTTGACAGTTGCTATGTTTAATTATTGTTTACTTGTAATAAGGCTTTGGATTTCCCGAAATTTCCTGCATGGATTTGTTTCATTCGGAACCTTTCCTGGAAAAGGTAAAATTTCCCGAAATTTCACCTTTCCTGGAAAAGGTAAAATTTCCCGAAATTTCGGGAGGAGTGGAAACACTGATGTGCATCACGGGAATATCTATATATAACCCTTCATAATGCAATGTTATAAGGGGTTATAAGTAATATCACGAACATGCTATTGAAATAAAAATGTAGGATTTTAATATAAAATCGAAAAACTTTTCAAATTCAACTCTTTGCGTTTACTCGCATTTCTCTATTTTATTACTAAACTTTATATGCCCTGTCGCCGAACCCTGCATGTGTCTTTCCACATTTTTTAAAATCGGATTAAAGTGACATTTTTAGATTGGTGACTTCATTTTTTTGTACAAAATACCATCTGGACGTCTCAGGATTCTGGAGTTTCTTGGGGCTTTGCTATCTATGCCTAGAGAAAGCGGAAATAGAGAGGAACGATAAGAAAGGATATAAGAATATATATATAAGAAAAGAGGAACGATTTGAAAACAGAAAAAGTAGAAATCATTATACAAAAAAAATCAATCGCGAATATACTTTTTAAAAAATCAGCTTGCGTTTTACATGCGCTCTTATCATTATTCAGGAAAATATGCAGCAATATTCCAAAACAGTTTATACAATGTTTCGTATTAAGATCTTAATTTCAACAAATATCAGCTCGCTTGGCGTATAAACTTTATACTTACCATAAGACCGTATTTGATTAGAATGACCCGATTCAGCTCTTCATGTCAAAATATTAATAATTTTCAACTCGTTCTTCGTGCTCCGCGCTCGCACCATTCTGTTGTATAATCAATGCAATTTAATAAGTTTGAATCTCGGGTTTTCAGTTATTTTTTTCCAAGCAATGTGCTTATAATGACAATCCTCGATCCTGCTAATTGTTAATATCATAATATGTTGGGTGTGGATCATTTGGTGTGTGTGGGTTGAATCATATTTTTAATAAGTACACTCTATTATTCATGCCAAAATTTTAAACGATATTATGTTTCTTTTGTTATGAAAATGCTAATACGCATTTACGAGAACAATAAATCAAATCGAATTGTTTAAGATGAACATACCCTGCGTGATTACCAAAAGTGAGTAGAATGACCCGTTTAAGATGTTCATGTTCATAAAAAAGTTCGCGCTCCTATATTTCTTTTCAAGGCGAAATATAAAAATAAACATTACCTTGCGCGCTTCGCGCTCGCATCATTAATTTAGGCCATAGTAGGTCCATGATTGTAAGAATAAAGCTACGATGTACTTAAAAATTCAGACTTTAGTTGCATGGGACACCCCCCCTAAATGATAATAATTAAGCATTTATCAGCCGATGTGGAAGAAATGTGGATGGAAATATTTCCCCCCCCCCCCCGAAGTACGTAAAAATATACATTCTGGCACTGGCGGCGGAAGATCATGCTTCAATACCGCCGGAACACCGCCAATCCAGAATCTAATATTTTTATGCTTTCGCCGCCGGCCACAGAATAATGCAATTATTTTTATGTCCTTTTTATCCCCAGCATATACCTTTATATTTTATATATTTTATGCTGCACCAAATCTTTTTATATAATTATTATAAAAATGTTCGTTATACATTGGTTGTTGGGCTGTGCAGTTATGTGTTGGAGGGGGGGGGGGGGGCAGCTTTACGTTGTGCAGGGGTGGATCCAGGTTTTTCATCTAAAAATTTACAATCTAAAGGTATTTCGCCAAAAATTTGTCAAGCAAAAGAAGAAGAAATGACCTCGCGTTCAAAGGAAGGGAGTGCATACGTGAGTAAAATATGGCAGATTTACTACACAAGTTTTGATTACTGCTCTCAAAAAGGTGCCCATTAGAGAAACAGTCTTGAATAAATGAAATGTTATAATCATGTGACTGCACAATTAAAAATGAATGTCCTGTATTATGTTCATTTTTCGAGCGATATGGGAAGAGTCTTACGTAATACCAAGTAATTTGCATACCCACATAAACAACGAAACGTTCACGCATGGGATAAAGCCATCCTTCCCTCAGCTATATTAGCCATGGTCCATGCCTCAGCTCACGACACACGCAAAGCTCGAGAGACCACATGTTCTTATTATATTCTCAAGTACATGTATGATGTTCTGGATCGCACATATTTTATTCTGGTGCTACACTTTCGCTTTATCTTCATGTAATATTAAAGTACATCGCCCCAAATTTGCCACGTTACTACCATCCCGGCGAGGAGTCAGTAAGTCTGCATTTTTCTTATCTTAGATGGTCTGTACATATCTTTCGTTGCGCTATCAGAATCTGTTTTTCTTCTTTCATACTACTTTCTCTGCTTCGACTAGAACCGTCAAACGAGCCAGCAGAGAACATGCGCTGCATGTAATGTTTACAATTCTCGGTGCATGCCGGCCGGAGCGGCCTTGCCCCCATTCACTGTTGGTTGATTGACAGTTCTCGCTTGCGTGTCCGTTACGATCTCAACGCGGAGGGAGGCATACAATTTTATTTTCAAATCGGGATGTCACAGTAATTTGGGAAATCGTCTAGTAGACGAGTTCTAATATAATCACATTTTCCTACCTACTAACAACTTTTCATTCAAAATAAAGATGATTTCTAGGGTTTCTTAGAACAAGTACATAAACTCATAAACATAATTCATCTTAATTTGAGAATTTTTTAAATCAGCTTCTCACAATGTTAAACGATCCCTTTAAGTTAAAGAGTACTCTCTAGGAAGAAATTCTTTGAATCCTTGAGCGCTCGATCATGGTAGACATACTAAAGCCTGTGTAATAGTATTCAAGTACAAAACTTTGTAAAATTGTTGTATTAAGTGCTATAAAATTGTTGGATATTATTATTATTATTTTCATGGAAGTTGATTGAAATAACAAAAAAAAAATTGTGAGTTATTGTTATTATTTTCATGGAAGTTGATTTGAATAAAAAAAAACTTGTGAGTTATCGTTATTATTTTTCATGGAAGTTGATTTGAATTAAAAAAAACTTGAGTTTTAAAATAACTCACCAGCTACAAAGAACTTGCAATAACCCGCTATATCCCACTCTCCCCTCCCCCTCTTATCCAATCATGTAGGAGTACAAGCAGAGAGGAGTGATAGCTGCATCGGCAGGCAACCACGCCCTGGCCATGGCCTACCACGGGAAGCTTCTTGGTATCCCTATCTTCGTGGTGATGCCTAAGATTGCTCCGATCATGAAGGTGGATCGATGCAAGCAGCACGGAGCTACCATTCTCATCAAGGGAGAAGACATTGGAGAGGTGAGCCCATACTAGTTTGCCCAGCAAACCCTTCACTCGAGTAGGAAACAACCGTCATTGTGGTTGGTATCATAGCAAGTGTGCGCCTAACAAGGTGCTAAAAAGCTATGAATAATAATATATTGTATTGCGCACGTTTACACCTTGCTAGGTGCTCAAGGTGCTCCTATATTACCCCGGCTAAGCTAGTCTACCGAATCTGGTGTGCACAGCTTTTTGAGGAATTACTTCCTGCTGTTAACCATTTACCTCACCTGGGTCAATTGCAGCACAGTGTGGATAAATTTCTTGCTGAAGGAAAACATGCCATGGCTAGGATTCGAACCCACGACTCTCTGTTTGAAATGTGAGAGTCAGAACCACTAGACCACGACGCACCCACTAGTGAATCCAGAGACTGGGTAATAATAATTGTGAAGTGCTTTGAGCAGTCGTAGATCGATAAAGCGCTATATAAAAGCCAATTATTATTATCATTGATAATAAGGGGTCTGAATGCGCAGCCTACAATGAAGGCCCTCCGAAACAGCAAGTTTTATATACATGTGCTAGCCTTTGTGTGAAGACCCATAATTTTGTTGATCAAAGTTTCAATCAGGGTCTGTGCCTGCAGACTATTAAGGTTTATATTCTTCCTCAGTGCTTTCGTGTAAAGCTTGAAAAGTTAAACAGAAATCACAATATAAAACTTTTTGTACAAGTTTGTTTTTTGAGTTTATCAATATTTAAATTACATTTATCATTTGTAGTTTTTGTAACTCTGGGAAACAACCTTGTACATTCGCTGATGTGGTTTACGGTACACCATGTGAAGTGTTGTAGAAACAGTGGATAGGATCTTTCCTGGTTTACAGTCCTTTTCAGGACTACTTTCAAGAAAGAATACTCTACTCTCAAATCTCCACTTTCTCGCCTATCCATTTCTTCTCTTCTCCTATCCACTGTTTCTACAACACTTCACATGGTGTACCGTAAACCACATCAGCGATTGTACATACCACCATGCAAACCTTCAAACAACATCTAACCTTGTACATGTTCCTTTAACCTCTATTTTCTTTCCCGAGACATGTTTTTCACTTGTCTGAATAAAATCAGTTCAATTAATTCAGTTTAACTTTGGCAGCTCAGTATCTGTACGGAAGTGGTCATGAAATCGTGGCCAACTTCTCAAAAAATATTTTCTTTGTTAAATGTTGGCTATGAGCTGTATTTTGTGCTGTTAGACATTGGAATGTACATAAAGTTCAACTTGACTACTCCACAGTCATTTCAATTTATTTTGAATTGTAAATCTGCAAATGTTATGGGAGATCGTGACGTCACTCTATGATTGACATGTTTGTTGCTTACAGTGATTCCAACAGCTTTATGATTTGAAATGCAACTCTTTCTGCACCTTGGATTTGCGAGCTTTATCCTGATTAAATGAATTTTGCTCCGAAGCCCCCGATTTCTTAAAATTTGTATGTTCATGCTTTCACAGTCCAGCTGAACAAATAGAACAATTGAATTCACACTGTATCACATACTTTGTATTCATGTACATTTTTTAAATTTTTATTTACCAATGTACTTGGTATCTATAGTGTACCAATGACTGTGTATAATTTTCATGCTGAGTATGAAGTTTGATTACCTTGAAATATTGAATTGTTAATTTTGCTTCTTTATTTTTGTCTTCACAGTCCAAGAAGCTTGCTACGTATTTAGCCAAGAAGAGGGGATATTTCTATGTCAATGGGTAAGTAAAAAAACCATGATGATAATTTAAAGTTTTGCTGAGGTTATATTTTAGCCATACTACCTGGTATTCATTACTCCTGACCCACAATTGAGAATGTTTTCTCTTTGATTGCCACATAATCTTACAATGTTTTGACATGTCATTATCTTTTCTTTCTTTCTTTGAATCATTGCGCATCATTTTGTGCCAAGTTTGGAACTCGCATGACCATAAAATATGCTGATTTGAAAGTTTTTTTTATTCATTTCTAGCAACGAAACAAGTTTGGAATTCTAGGAACAAACAACCTATTTTTTTTCTGCAATGGCAAAAAAAAAGAAAGAATGAATGTTCTTTTAAATAATGGAAAGTTATTTTAGCATTAGGTACCCTGCCTTTTATACAGCACCAGTTGATTTGTAATGGGTTCATTGTGTGAAGAAAAGTTGTCTGATACTTTAGTCATGGCTTTGCTAATATTTTAATGAATTCTTGTTTTCCACTACTACATGTAAGTTGCATGATCTATGTTCCCATTCAAAGTTTGCAGATGGTTTTTGGTTGTCATCATTGATGGTATGCGAGAGCTTAACATTTGCATTTGTACTGTTGAATGCTATTAAAATAACATTTTGCTGGTAGGTTGTATGTAAATCTACCTTCACTTTTTATTCTGTTGAATGAATTAAGTACCATTAATAATGATATAGATAGGTAATCCAATGCAGGTGTCACAGCTTGAAAGATAATCACTGATTAAAGGGATGCTCCGGGCTGAAAATATTTATATCTAAGTAAGTAGAGTAAAATTCACAGAGCTAAATGCGGAAAATTTCATCAAAATCTGATGACAAATAGCGAAGTTATTGCATTTTAAAGATTTGCATTATTCCAGTGAAACAGTTCTAGGCATGTCTTCATGAATATACAATGAGCAAACTGATGATGTCATATCCCCAACTGTATTTTGTATTTTATTGAAATTAGATTTATTCAATTTGTTCCTTCAAGAACCAAAAATATTGGAATAACAACTGATAAAAGTCATTAGATATTCATTGCTGCAACCTATTTCATTACAAGGGAGACATATATTCACACATGTATGAAAACAAGAAACAATTATGATTTCATGTTATAACATAAGAAAAAGGAAAGTTGGGATGTGACTTCATCAGCCCATCTAATGAATATTCATGACAACATACATATAACTGTTTTCACAATATATAGCTAAACTTTAAAATTCAATAACTTCGCTATTTGTCATCAGATTTTGATGAAAATTTCAGTATATTGCTCTGTGAATTTTACGCTATTTATTTTGATATAAATATTTTCAGCCCGGAGCATCCCTTTAAGAAAAATTGCAATGTTTTTCTGTAATCAAGTAAGTTCAAAAGTGCTCGATCAAGAAAAGGGCAAACAAGGTGAATAATTGTGGATACGTCAAAATACAATGGGTGACTGATGCATAACTGCTACTTATTCTTTCATATTGAGAGGATTATTTCTTTTCATTTTCTTCTTCATATTAAGAATATTTCTTTTCATTGCTGTTTTCATATTTAAAAAGAATGTATCAACACTGATTGTATCAACTTTATTTTGTGCTGTCTTCAGATATGACAACCCACATATCATCTCTGGACAAGGCACTATGGGATTGGAGATTCTTGAACAAGTCCCTGACGTGGATGCGGTCGTCTGTCCCGTTGGAGGGGCAGGGCTTATCGCTGGTTTGGCACTCGCAATCAAGAGCCTCAACCCTTCTGTCCAAATCATTGTAAGTTTGAATTGATTTATTCTTGAATATGACTTGTCAGGTATTAAAAAAATCATTTGTACCAAATCTTGAAATAGATATTTACCATGTTAGCCTTTAGATTACTACATACATGTAGACTTTTTTTTATATGGTGACTATTTTATTAATTTATTTTATATATTTATTTTATTTATTTCATTTTATTTTATTTATTTTTTAATTTTAGTTTATTTATTTATATATATTTATTTATTTATTCATTTATTGATGTACTTCATTTCTATATACATTTTTTAACATACAAATAAACTATACAAAAATACAAATCAATTATTAGCAAAAATCAACAAAAAATCAATCTTCTAATGTTCATTAATATATTTTGAGATACCAAGATTTTAGTCACCCAGTGGCAGTGGTACTGACATTGATCATCTGTCACCAAGATAATTTGAATTGCCTTATGACCACTCACTATCTGTATCTTATTTTATTTTATTTTTTTTGAAAACAGGGTGTAGAATCAGACCAGACTAAGAGCTTTTCAGCAGCCCTTGAAGCTGGCAGACCAACATACTTCAAAGTAGGACCAACATTGGCTGATGGTAAGCTTTTAATTGCTGTTACCATTATATAGGAAATGCTTGGATTATTTTTGTCAGAAACATTGAACTTAAAAAAAAAGAGTGAATCTCTGTTTGTTGAAAAAAAACCCACCGGAAATTATACTTAGTAAAAAATTGCATTTAGCACTCAGATAATGGGTATAGAAATGTCATTTTGTTCAGAACTTCTTGAAACATGAAAACAAAAATTTTAGACATGAACAATGTCAATAGACATTCACATACTTCCCTGACATTTCCAAGTTCATTCACTAAAAAAGTTGATTGGTCATTATTCTCTATCCGTTATATCTCAACCGTACAAAGTTTGAAAGGGACAGCATGTGACCAGTCAGGCAATCATTCAGTAGGTTGTTTGCTTCAGTTCGAATTACTCCCTCAATACTCAAATATCGCCCACAAAATTCAGCACACAAATTCTTAAATTAGGATGATGATGTAAAAGAACTACAGTAGATCCGATTGTTTCTGAACTGCATTGCCATGGTATGGCATATGGTAGTCTTACCATATCGATTTCCATGTTAATAATAATCAATGATCTCTTTCACCCTCAGGTTTGGCAGTTCCAGTAGTTGGTGTCAACTCCTTTGCTACATGTCATCACCTCATTGACAAGATGGTCACCGTTGCGTAAGTAATGCTTTCAGGATGATATCAACTACATTTGTAAGATTGTATCATGTCCTAAAGTGGTGTGCCTAGGTTGTATTTAGGAAAGTTTTATTTACCAGAGAAACACAATATTTCAAAGATGTTAGTTACCACTGTTGCATTAAAAAAAACTGTTGTTGTTAGTAAAAATAAATGTCTTTGAGTTACTCTGATTAGAGATTCGTGTAGGCTTTCATTCAATATTATCAGTATCATGAAATAATGATAATAACATTTGGGTTGGAGCATATGCAAACATGAAGTGCACATTGAGTATATATGGCTCCTGTCACCTGACTTGTCACCCCCCCAAAAAAAAAAATCCTTCTTGTTTCTTGTGTGATGACAAATGTTTAAGAGTAAGTAACTGTAAATCTCAGAAAAGCCATGTACAATAAGTCACATTCAGTTGTAAATAGTAATAATTTATCTTTACTTGATAACATCCCCCAAATACTTTGTAATGATGCGCCCATGTTTCTTGTCTTGGTTTTGCAGGGAAGATACGATTGCCTTAGCCATTCTCAGATTGATTGAAGTAGAGAAGGCCGTAGTGGAAGGAGCAGGGGCTACCGGGCTAGCAGCCATCCTCAGTGGACAACTGCCTGAACTGGCTGGCAAGAGGTTAGTGGATCATAAGGACATGTTGTAATGTATTGTCATTTATTTATAATAATGGTGATGATAATGATAACGTTATTGATAATGGTAATTGTAATGGTAACAGTAATGGCAATGGTATATGGTCATTGTAACACGGAAGCAAAGTACCTTTTTCCTCATATGGAGAAATATCTGATTATACTTTGTACCGAATTTCTTTTATTCTGAAATTACACATAAATATTGTGATTAATGGCAAGTCTAAAAAAGTCTCAATCTTAGAATCTACTTATTTAGTGTTTTTATCCTAAAGTAAAGTCACTTACTTGTAAGGTGCACTGTCCAAAAAATTTGGGGGTGGGGGGATCAAATCCCCAATTCATAGTTAGGAAATTAACACCAGTCGGATTGTACATTGTATTAAAAAACCCATCAAATTATGCGTGAAAGACATATATAATTAGACTAAAGTAGGCCTACTTTGATATTGATGAAGTGTTTTTTGCCAAATTTTGTTAATGAGTCATTTATGAACAACTTTATTTTCTGATTTCAGCATTTGACTGGTTTTGTTATAAATTTATTTCGATCTCAAAATTCTTATTACAGAGTGGTGGTGCCCATGTGTGGCGGCAACATTGATACCACAGTTTTGGGGCGTGTCTTGGAGAGGGGTCTGGCTACCGACAGCCGATTGGTTCGATTCATTGTGACGGTCAGCGACAGACCGGGTGGCATCGCAGAGCTCACACAGATCCTCCTCAAATTGGGGGTCAGGTATGGATGGTTTCCATGGTTATTTATGTGTAACAGTTCATGATAATCTCCTTTTTATGTTGTGCTTTGACATAAATAATATATCATAGCATAAATACCCTCGCCAATGAGAAGGCTGTGTAATGATTACAGTCAGTGCGTATTACATGGGCTTGTGTAAATGTCAGAAGAAAAAAAAAATCATGTGATGTCATCAGGCTTGCCTTCAAGTGATGTAATACACATTCTCCACTCCCTTTGCAAGCATTCCAATACTAAATATCTTCATTACATCGGGTTATGATTGTGGTAAAGGTTTTGTTTCAGAACTATGTAATTTTCATCTGGCTTGCGTTTAAGCAGTTTATGCACATTCTCCACTCCCTCTGCAAGCATTCTTATACTTAATATCTTCATTAAGTCGGGTTATGATTGTGGTAAAGGTTTTGTTTGAGAACTATGTAATTTTCATCTGGCTTGCGTTTAAGCAGTTTATGCACATTCTCCACTCCCTCTGCAAGCATTCCAATACTTCATATCTTCATTACGTCGGGTTATGATTGTGGTAAAGGTTTTGTTTCAGAACTATGTAATTTTCATCTGGCTTGCGTTTAAGCAGTTTATGCACATTCTCCACTCCCTCTGCAAGCATTCTTATACTTAATATCTTCATTAAGTCGGGTTATGATTGTGGTAAAGGTTTTGTTTCAGAACTATGTAATTTTCATCTGGCTTGCATTTAAGCAGTTTATGCACATTCACCACTCCCTCTGCAAGCATTCCAATACTTCATATCTTCATTACGTCAGGTTATGATCGCGGTAAAGGTTTTGTCTCAGAACCATGTAATTTTCATCCGGCTTGCGTTCAAACAATTTATGCACATTCTCCACTCCCTCTGCAAGCATTCTTATACCCACAAGTATATCAGGTTATGATTTTGGTAAGGGTTTTGTTTCAGAACCATATGCATTTGGGTCAGGGTTGATGTTATGGTGTTTGGTTTGATTTTGGCTCATCGTAAATACTTTAAATGGAACAATTTTTGTCTGAGTAAATTGCATTAAACCTCACATTATTGAGTATACAACACTATTGTTTGTACAATATTGATATTTTATAATTTGTCTTATGTCTTGCAGTATCAAGGATATTTTCCATGAGAGGGCTTTCCTGAAAAGTGCAATATTTCAAGTTCAGGTAGATTGATCCGAAATTCTTATTTGAAGTAAAGTAATAGAAATCATCTATCACTATAAAGATCCGTCCTTCATTGTATAATATCCTCGAACAGAATGGGAGAAGAAGGTGGAGAATACAGAAGAAAAAGAGGAAGAAGTGGATGTGGAGAAGGATGGGAAGGAAAAAAGATGAAGAGGAGGAGGGCGAGAAGGAGGATGACAAAGAAGAGAAAAAATAAGAAAAAAAGAAGGGGGTTGATGATGATGAGAAGATGAAGATGGAAAGAGAAGAGGAGGGAGAATGAAGAATATGAGGGAGAATGAAGAATATAAGGGAGACAGAAGAAAAAGATGGAAGAGGAATAAGAGAAGAAGGAGGAGGAAGAAGAAAAGAAATGGAGGGAGATGTGGAAGAAGTTTTGTTGTTAGAGTCTGGGAGACCAGAATGAAGAGCAGGAAAAGACAAATTACAAAGGAGTTGAGGAAGCTGAAAGAAAAAGTATGAAGGGGAATGGAGATATAGAGGAAAATGAAAAACTCAGTGTGACAGAGGAAGAAATATTGATAGAATTCAGATTTCAGAAACTGATGTAGAAATCGAAGGAACAAGATTTGTAGGTATACATGAAATGACATTGATCTTTCGAATGAGTATTGAACACTGTCCTTGGCTTTCCTTGATACACCAACAGGTCAAATGCATCGTGGAGACAACGGGCCAAGCCCACGCCGAGCGACTACATACGCTGTTGAAGGAAAACTACTCCAATGTCATCTGGGGGCCTGAAGACATGTGAACTCGCCAATACCATCGTCTGTTCGGAACAAGCAGGGTGATCACACGCATTGCATGATAAACGCTCTTCTTGCTTCATACATGGGTTTTGATTGGTGTAAAATCTCCTTGTACGAGTTTGTGAACACATTATGTTTCATATCCGTTTTGTAGTCGGTATTCATCCATTCTCTGGGAAGCTTTCCTCTTTGGGTGGTTCCTGATACGGGACGTTGAGGAGTAAAGACAAGAAGAAGAAGCTTTAAAAGCTTTCAGGTTCTTGTATAATTGGGACAATCTAATAATATTTGATGGCACAGATTTTTGTCCTGTGTTTGCTCAAATCATATTCCGGGCTTGTGTTTCGTAAATTGTACTTGTGACCAAACAAGGCACACAGGGATGCAATGGAAGAATTTTCATTCAGAATCACTAATATGTTTCAAAGTGGGTTTGCTTGTATGAGCAAGATTGAAGTAGTTGTGACGGTTTTCTTTCCTTACATTAGTTTTAAGCATGAATAAATTGATATTCAATGAAAAGAGCTTTATACTCACATCTTGTTTGTGATTAGGATCTATAATGATTGGTGATTGAAATACACTTGAAATATTGCGTTTATCAACTTTATGAAAAAAATTGGAGATCTGTTTTCAAGACAATTCCAAAATTGTCAATGAGTAAAAGTGAAATTGCAAGAAATCTAGAGACATCATTCTTTATCAATAACAGTCTCTTTCATACCTTGTTTTATTATAAGTTTGCATAGTTTTTGTTTAACTCACCTTACTATGTAAATTAAAAGTTGTAAATAATAGAGTTATATAAAGTATATGTATATTTCTCCTTTCTATGCATGTCTAACATGGAATGTAAGGGCCTATTTTTAACTGAAATGGAAAATTAAAAGCTAAGGTTAACTGTAAAGGCTTATTTAAGTTAAGTTGTCTTTAATAAAAGTGATATTATTTAACACTTTGTTTGATGTTCCATTATGTTTATTTATTATGAAAGGATTGATAATTTTGTTATTTTTAACTGTGATTATGATTAATATGTCTGTATAATGGATGTGAGATATCTTGTTTTACATTATACTTATATACAAATAATTTGATTGTATCGGACAGTCTCTACTATTTGATATTACGCATGGTGAATATTCACGGGGAAACGTAATGAAACAAAAATATTATTTTGATACTTTCTTAGCACTCTGCTTTCTTATAATAGCTTTTGGTACACATATTTGTTCTATAGATGATATGACTTGCAAACAATCAAACTATATTTTAGTTCCATGTTGATATAGGCGAGGAAAAAACCAAATACTATGATAAAGATTGTATGCTTGTATACATGTATGTAATAGTGTGATAATTGGTTGTAGCTGTGAGGAGTTACCAAACGTTTTGCTCTCTACCTCATATATTACATATCACTTTGATTCCAGGCCATTATTCAATTCAATCTGCAGATTTCTTCCTTTTTCCAACTTTGCGTAAAACTCATGGTCACTTTTGGTGTTCAAGCTGCTTAAATTTTTCACCCTAGTATTTATGGAACTTTTCCGCGAAATTTTAGGCAAATTGGAATCCTCTCGAATCTACAATTGGGCCACTAGAATCAAGAAATGCAGATAAGAAAAATGATTTCCAGTGCTTTATGAACGGAAAGTTTTTCACATTACTGTACACAAATAACAAAGATAATTAAAGAAGGAAAGAACGTTATTATGACATCATTATCATTCACTATATTGTGCATAGGAGTTTACATTGACAGTGTGTGAATTCATCAGGAATGATAATTGGCCAAAAAAATTCTTTTGTAAAATGCCACATGTTGTTTTGAATGTATCTAACAGTAAATATATTTCTTTGTAAATTGAATACTGATCCAGATATGTTAAGACCACCGCACACCTTACTGGTCTGTGACTGAGTGAGGGGACATGAGTCGCAAGGTAGTCATAAGCCTCGACAACGCACACCTTGCAATCCGACTACCCTTCTGTCAGCGGCTCACGCATGCGCTTTTTGCCATAGCAACTGAGAAAATGACGCTTACTACTGCGTATGCGCGTTGCCTATCATGTACGCGTCGGTATTTAAGTGTGCCTCTCATGTCTGATTGGCTGCTGGAAGTTGGATTGAGCTTGTGATCCAGTCGTAAGGATTCAACATGTCAAATCCTTACGATTTTCCTTGAGATTTGTCTCTGACCGGTCTGTGACTCTCAAGCTGACAAGAGCTGTGACGTCACTCATTCGCAAGCCAGTCGTAGACCAGTCGGGTCGCAAGGTGTGCGGTGGCCTTTAAGCAGACGTTGGATTGATCTTACTGTGTGTGAATTGAGATCAACAACTATTCTTGCTTGTAAATTTACCCGCTTTTCAAATTTGACCACCTGACCAGGACAGTTCTGGGGCCTGTTTCACAAAGACTTAAAACCATATTAACTTAACTACCATGGTAAGCTTGACTCTGATTGGCTGCTGAGCCATGTTGCCATCATGGTAGTTAATAACAAAGTTACTATAATTGTATATCTTAATGAAACAAGCCCAAGGACCATTCAATACAATGCCTAGTGCAGAGCTGCCAACCAGTACGTTTTTGCAACCAAAAAATACGGCAGTAGGTTTTTTCTTTGAAAAATATGTTTTTTTTATTTTTTTTTACTAAATCGTAATTTATTGAGAAAAATAATCTCTATATGTCTCTATTTCATAAAACGTACACAAATATGGTTATTAGATCAATGTAATTTCATGTAACTTGTTTTTTTTTTCAATCATTTTGTTAAAACCAGGGTGAAGATATACACATGTTTTAATGTTGTTTTTTTTTCATCTGCAAGAGCAGTGCGCATTTTAGCTTGCATGCAGCTTGAGCGCCGCGATGAGCTAGTGCGGCAAGCATTTTATTATGAAATACACTTTTTTGGGAAAAATAAATTTTTTTTTATCACAAAACAGTTTTTCATTCCCAGAGGTTGGCAGGTCTTTATCTCACACGGTAAAAATACTGATTTTGGGGGATAAGAATACTGAAAATGCAAATGCAGCTCTGCTAGTGATTGATTGTAAAGATAATTTTTTCACGATTGGTAGCACATTATGATCAATGTAGTATCAGACATACAATGAATCACAAAGTTTTGTGCTTCCTGTCCTTGCTCCCAGTAACTCTTTTATTGTTGAATCTTCCCACACAGGCGTCGGCAATTTTTAAAAACCAAGTTGCACAGGGTAAATGAATTTGTAAGCATTTCATTTTTGCCGATATCTTCGGCCATGGTGCTTCATAATCATGCTCAAATTATCCTTTTAATATCTTATGCTTAAATTATCCGTGTAATATTTATATAATGTATTATGTTTATCATGTAGTTCTTGTGTGACATAGATTCCTCATTAGTGATACCTTGCATTACCATACAGGTTCTTTGAAATGACACTTTTTTTCCTCTGTTTATTTTCCAAAAGTCAACTTCTGCATCGTGGCATTATGTTTCTATACAGTGCAGGTTGTAATTTCCATGTACTAAAAAGGAGGGTAATTCATTGGCTGGCCTTTATCATCATGAATATTTGAATTTTTAGTTACATATTTGAAATAATGTATTCTGGTTTGTTTATTAATTGTATATCATTAAAGTAATGATTTTCTCACCAATTCTTTGTATTTTCTGGGTGTCTTTAATTTTTTCATTGTGAGAATTTTGAAAAAAGTGAAGAGTTGCTGTGAAAGGCTTGACCAGAAGACTCTAAATGAAGATGTCAGTTTGTTAGAGCATCTATGTGCAGAGCATGTCTTTATCCAAAGCATGTTATAAGATGTGTTTTTCTTTATTTCTAAGTAAAAAGGAAAAAGATTTTCAGTAATTTCCAATCTAGCATTCTGGATCCTCTTTTCATAAGTGCTCTATTGTTGCAATTCTCACTACCAACAATGACCAAATAGTTCCTGGATCAGGGTTCCCAGCCCATCATCAGGGAAAGTTATTTACTTTTTTCCAGTCAGGGAAAAATCAGGGAATTTGATTAAAAAATACCTGAAATCAGGGGAAATGTCTCGAATGAGGGAAAAAAAAAAATCGGAATTTTGATCGGCCCAAAAGTCGAAAGCATGGTATTCAGTCAGATTCAGTTCTTATTTGTTGCATATCAAAACAGCATCCATTGAATGACTGGTTATGGAGTTTTTTTTTTCATGTAATTACTGCAACAACTTAGAAAACGTGCAAAACTGGGAATGGGTTTAAATAATCATCAGGGAATTTTTGAACTTCATCAGGGAAAAATCACAGGGAATTTTGTTTTCTTGAAAAGCTGGGAACCCTCTGGATGTAGCTCATGCCGTTTACTTGAGTGACTTAGTAATGTCCAGTAGATTGAGTGTAAGAATACAGCAAGAGGGATAACACAAATGGCAAGTATTATGATGATTTCCTCCTCAAATGGTTAAAATATAATGAGATAAGCAGATGCAACTAGACTTGTGCTAGCTATGGTATACGAGTAGACCAGGGGAGTGTTTCACAAAGATTTAAAGGTAAAATCCACCCCAGAAAAATGTTGATTTGAATAAATAGAGAAAAATCAAACCAGCATAACGCTGAAAATTTCATCAAAATCGGATGTAAAATAAGAAAGTCATGGCATTTTAAAGTTCGCTTATTTTTCACAAAACAGTGATATTCACAACTCAGTGTCATGCCAATGAGTCAGTCGATGATTTCCATCACTCACTATTTCTTTTGTTTTTTATTGTTTGAATTATACAATTTTTCATTTTTTACAGATTTGACAATAAGGACCAAGTAAGCCGAACCATGTAGTTTTAAACAATGCCAATTCCACATGTTCAGGAAGGAATTACTTGTTTCACTTGACAATGAGGAGAAAATTAGAATATTTCATATAATAAAATACAAAAGAAATAGTGAGTGGATGACGTCATCAGTCTCCTCATTTGCATACTGACCAGGATGTGCATATAACTATTTTGTTAGCATATGATCTAGGCGGAGGCTGCAGTTATTGTCTTTGCTGTTATGCTGAACGTAAGTGATACGTCTGATCTGGCAAAGACAACACATTGTGGCTGCGTTAGCTAACAACAAAGACAATAATAACTGCAGCCTCCGCCTAGATTATAGGCTATACTGTTTTGAGAAATTAAGCGAAACTTTAAAATGTCATAACTTTCTTATTTTACATCCGATTTTGATGAAATTTTTGATGAAGTGTTATGCTTTTGTTGGATTTTTCTCTTTTTATTCAAATCAACTTTTTGTTGGGGTGGACTTGTCCTTTAAGTATGACTTAGAGTCGCACTGAAAGGCTGACGCGTACATGATTTGCAACGCGTGATCTTATTGTTACGCAGTAGTGCGCATCCTCTTGGCATGATCTGACCAATGGGGTCATGCCTTTTATACCGCACGCAACTAGGCATTTAAGTGCGACCCTAAGTCGTACTTTGTGAAACAGCCCCCAGAAGTTGTTGGGTCACACATCACTGAACAAGAAGAAGAATTTCTAGTTCAGTGCACAAAGCGAATGCAAATTCATGCTGTGTGCTACATTTGCAAATTTTTGGTTGTCGATAGCGTGATTATACTTCTGTGGAGTGCCTGCTGTACTGTCACAAAAATGTTAACAATCAACAACAGTTACTCTTTACAGTCGTGTTAGAGATAGAGATTTTATTTTGAATCCTTATTCAAATTGAAGAAAAAAATGTTTTATTTACAGTATTTTTTTTCTCAATTAGAATAAGGATTCAAAATAAAAAAATAATCAAAATCTGTAGATATTTCAATGTTATGCACCAATTATGATAATAATTATACTTATTTCCTTTATCAATGATCTCTACAATGATGATGGATAATAACCCAAGCATTTATAGCAAACAGAACATCTGTTCCATGCTTCTGAGATTGATTATTGGGGAAAATAATTGCAATGTAAAGCACTTGAAATCCAAGTGTAATAAGCGCTATATAAATGTACCTATTATTATTATCAAAATGTCCGACTTGCCATATCCCTATGCATGTACGGTTGTGAATAACTTTACAAACAATTTTATACCCACTCCCCCCCCTCGGGTGCATTTCATAAGCTATTGTTGAGTTATGCATATCTTATGCACAACTTGTGACATGTTGTAGCGCTAAAAGTTATATCCCTGATTTGCGCACTAAGCACCAAAGAACATGTTCCAGTTGATGTTTGAAGGTTTGCATGGTGGTATGAGCAATCGCGGAAGATGTTTACGGTACACCTCTCCTGAACGATGGACAGTCAACCTGCCCGAAAAGTTGAGTCTACTCTCCTGCTACTACTCAATTCACCGACTCAAGCCTTCTTCCCAAGCCTGTCTACTACTCAAGCTTTCCACTCCTTCTGGTTTACAGTCCTTTTAACGACTACACTCATTTTAAATAGAACACTCTACTTTCAAGTCTCCACTTTCTCGCCTTTCCAATTCACCTCCAATTCTATCCACTTTTCTTATCTCAGTCCCTCCAGGACTTTACACATGGTGTACTGCAAACCTCTTCCGCGAATATTCCAGTTGTGCTTTAATAACGTTGAGTGTATTTTTTGAATAGCTTTGTGAAACATTCCCCTCCCTCCAGGGGACCTTTTCATGTTTATGTAAATATTATGCAAAACTTAAATCACTACTGAAGACCAGTTTCTTTTGCTTAATGAGTCGATTTTTTCCCTATTTTAGCATACTGTGATGTATTTCCTTAGGAGGTGTTGTAAGAAAATATTTATAATTGATTTCAAATTTCAGATGTAAATTTACAAGTGATAGATCAATTTTATCTACTGAAAGCAAGTCACTTAATACTTGTTGATGTAAGAAGCAGACTATCAATCTCTTGTAAAGTTGCGATGAAATGCATGACTCATGAATGATTTTGGGACCTAAAATTATCTTGCGATCAATTGCAAGTGTCTTGCAACACTCCATTAATCACACTTTCAGAAATATTGAACTTTTCCCTCAAAATGACTCATAATCTACAATGCTTGGATTTCAACGGTAGCTGATATGGGAAACAAAATATCAAAAATTTGATTTACAATCCAAGAAGGGTCACCAGTCATTCATAAATTTGTGCGTAACTTACGAACAGCTTTATGAAACACTTGATTGTATTGGTAGACATCGAAAGACAGCTAGAATGTATTTTCTTTTACTTAATACATTTCTTGTTTGATTAATTTTCAATCATGTACTAACTACAATATTTACAAGACATTGGCAATGATTAATTAATGGGAAAAGGACACACTACATGTGTTATGCTTACACTGGTTGCAATTTGATTCCCAAAATAATCACAATCTGACATTAATAAATCTTCCTGATGCTTAAGAAAGACACCCAACCC
Source organism: Lytechinus pictus (assembly GCF_037042905.1). Lineage (NCBI taxonomy): Eukaryota > Metazoa > Echinodermata > Echinoidea > Temnopleuroida > Toxopneustidae > Lytechinus > Lytechinus pictus. Next base: position 5,553,641 of record NC_087255.1, on the reverse strand, counting down.
CACCTATGGAATCTTATGTTAGTACTTTCCTACTATCAAGTCAAAGGAACTAAGAGGACCTTGGTATCGAAGTGATATTTTGTCATAATGTTTTTTGCTGTTATAATGACTCCCTTGCATCATGTAACGATTTGTTTGCCAAGTTGAAATGCAAAAATCCTTTGTTGCTTAACAAAGACTGCCTCCTTAAATGCCAGCCTCCACAGAATTCCATTCATCTAGATCATGCCGTAACGAAGACATGTACAATACAGCTTGATTCTGGGAATAAAATCTCTTCATATTAAGTACAAACTCGTTTAATTCAATATTTGACTAGTCTTCTGTTTTCATCTGCCAGCATCCAGAAGCAGTTGTCAGTGGTTTTTTAGAGTAATCATCAACATGGTCATAAAATTGACAAGTCTTTTCTTCAAATCTTCACATTCTCTAACTGGCGAGATAAGCAAGAATGTGTCAGCTTGACCTTATCAATAGTCTTTTCCTGGAAAAATCAGAGCATCCGTATTCTAATTGGTGAGATGAGCAAATAATATGGTTAGCTCTCGCTGATCATTATAATAATAATAATAACGGTATATTTACCCAGGGTAGCCACTTCAGTTCCAAAAACTGTTCTCCCAGTGGGCCCTGCTATTATTATTACCCCGGCTAAGCTAGGCTACCTATTCAGGTGCACACAGCTTTTTGAGGAATTACTTCCTGCCGGTACCCATTTACCTCACCTGGGTCGAGTGCAGCACACTGTGGATGAATTCCTTGCTGAAGGAAACTACACCATGGCTGGGATTTGAACCCACGACCCTCTGTTTAAAGGCGAGAGACTAATCCACTGGGCCACGACACGTGTTTTGAATTGACTCAACTTTTCTTCAAATCGTCCAGTGTCCATAATTTCTAAGTGGCCAGAGGGTTAGCTCAGGTTGACGGTAGATTTCGAGAGCTGATCTATCAGGTCCATGTGCTTGAAATCTGCAGGTCTCTTGTTAAAGTCTCTGAGCAACCGCATTCTGTCAGCATCGTCTGAAGCAAAATAGAGCTGGACTTGGTTGGCAAAGAACTGGGCTTGTTGAACGGTCTAGCAAAAAAATAAAACAGATGCAAGATGGGTAATTTATCTTTATATCTAAATCATTAGGATTTCAGACAGCAGAAGGGTACGATTGCTAAACTTTTCATGGTAATGATATATAACACCAATACAGCGTCTATCACAATATAATGTTTCAGTGCACTGTAAAGAAGAACAGGTAGGTGGACAAAGTAACATACTACATGAGTGAAATATACTCATCATACTTCATTTTGCAATTTTATAGTATACGGTACAAAATAATTACATTTGTACGATAACAAACTCACCAAGAATTTTGTGTCCAACTCTCCCCTCATTAGAACAATTCCTGTGGAAAGAATGGAGGAAATTAAATTTTCTGAAAAATATGTGTATGTGCAATAATTGTGCTACAACTACTCAGAACATGTAAAAAGATTTCCAGCAGGTATTTGTCTGCAGATCACAAATCAATTCAATGATGATATCAAAGGGAACAACAAAAAATCGGAACTTTACACACTGCTTTCAAAGTCTTCAAACTATTTTTTCATTATTCCGTTTTACAGGAAGCCAATGCATTGTGACATTACGTCAAACCCTTGTTGCAGAATTCGCCGCACCAGCTAATGGTTTTGCTACGGTCCTATACCCCGATAACAAAATTCTCATTGGAGGAACCATGATATTTCATTCCCAATTGCCATCAACCCCAAATCGCCTGATAATCCCTCTTATGTAATATTTCTCCTTCGCAGGCGCAATTAAACAAAAGCTGTGTGCGCTATGAACGCCTAGCTTAGCCGGGTAATATAGGAGCGCCTTGAGCACCTAACAAGGTGGATATGTGCGCAATATAAATACCCTATATTATATTATTATTATTATTAAGCCCGGGGTTAAACCACAACAGCTGTGATGTTACGTAAGAGCAGCTCTGCCTGTAGTAGGCATTTCGGAATTATATTATGTGACATTTAATCAAGTTTTCAAAGGCGTATTGTATTTTGGAATCAAATGTTATTCTGTTTTCAGTTTCGAACAAAGAAAATCGGCCCCAAAATAAGGAAACTATTAGAGAGAAATAAAAATGACTGCATGCAATGGCGAGCGAGTTTGCTTGAATCGCCGTGCTGCTTATGTAATTGTGGTTTAGTTTTTTTCGGATCCATAGAGGTCAAGAAACACATGTTTAGATACTTAAATAACTGGCCCGGGGTGATGAGATATTCAATGGTTCATAATCGGGGATTGGCTTCTACAAAGACGTTTCGCCTCATGATATTATACAACTTATATGATCATCCGGTACATAAATGAAAAAAAAAAAACCTGAATAGTACCTTTTTCTTCTTGAAGCTCAGGATAATGGGTCATGGTTAACAGAGCAGGAGCATTTTCTTGGTATGCCTAAAAAAAAAAGTTGTGTTCAATAAAAGATAAATGTTGAGTCAGACTTTCTCTGCTCATATGTTTGGCTAAACTTACATTGACACTTGAATAGTGAACTAATTGTTATTGTAAACATATTCTGCTTTAATTGTAATAATAACAAATACAGTAAATTGTACTCTCACATAAAATTGTATTTATTTTTAATACTTCTATGTGTATATGCATCTGTAATTGAAACAAACCTGATGTGAAACATATCTGAAATGCACAATAAACCAATATTAAAACATGTTTGATTCAATTCAATCCAAACCTCAAATACTGAGTCAAAACTTACACAACTACATATTAAGTTTATCTTACAATACTCAAATGTCCTAAATTGGTAAAAAGTGATAATAACATTTTTATAACATTGATTTATTTACAGCATATATATATACATATCTGCCTATGGCAACCAAAGTGCACAAAATGAGTAATACTGCTAATGAAAAACAATTACATCTCATGAACTCAAGTAACTAATCTCATCAATCAACAAATAAAAAATATAGAATTACTAAATCAATGAATTAACACTATTATAATTATAATGTGGTGGTATGGATTCTAATAAAATGATTGGCTGTATTTGATCATATGACCAGTAATTTGATTTAGCTAGCAGACTTGTTCTTATGACCGGTCACGATTTTGAGGTAAGAGGTTCATCAAATAGCAAGGATCCATCACTATCTTATAAAACAAATAATGTACATGTTTTGAGATGAGGATGGTTTATCAAATAGCAAGGATCAACATCACTATCTTATAAAACAAATAATGCACAGGTTTTGAGATTAGGATGGTTTATCAAATAAACAAGGATCCACATCACTATCTTACAAAACAAATAATGCACAATTTTGCTTGGTTATTGTATATAGCTAGACAACACCTGTCACCTTTCAAACATTCCAAATGCCCTTTGCTTTGCTTATGGCTGGTACTGATGACTAGTTATATTGACCGGTCAGGTTTTGAGATGATGGTTTATCGAACAACAGAGATTCATATTACATCTTATACGACACAATGCACATCATTTATGTTTTGGGCATTCAAATAATTACATACAGCTGTTACCTTTGAAAAAGTCCAAACGCCCTTGGCTATGCCTCGGGCGTGTTAGAACTGTTCCAAAGGTACCTTGTGCGTATAATTCTAACTAATGTCCTAAATGATGTGTATCGGTTGTATACTAAAGCCCACCTGATAATTAATTACTGATGTGAAATAGAAGCTGTTACTGTGGAACTGAGCAAAGAAGAACTCATAGCCCTCATCCATGGGTAGTGGATATAAGAACTGTATACAGTAAACCAAAAAAAATAATAATAACAATGTTATCTAATACCACTTGACAAACACATTATGGAATGAAAGGAAGGATTTATGGCAACATTGTTATTTAACTGTTTATTCATTAGCTCCACTGAGATTATGACATGGAATTGAGTTAAGATTAAATCAATGAGGGATTATTCCTTTTAGCTCTCTACCTCTCTTTATATATCTCTCATCCCTATACCAGAGTGCTGCTGTATGCATTTGACGATAATAAGGGGTGTTTCACACGCACCTCTGGAAAGCCAGCAACGTCAACATCTAAGATACATGTTTGTTCAAAAGATTTTCTAGAAATGACGTATATTCATACATTCACTGTTTTTTTTCCTTGACAATTCAGTATGCTTCTCTTTGTTTTCAAAGGACATTGAGCAAATTTCCTGAAGAAAAAGTTAAGCCATTGATGGATTTCCATATATACTTGAGATCGATCGGATCAATCGTAACTCTTTGTAAGATGGGGCCCAGATATGTTCCTGTATCTTACCATAGGGAACTCTTTCGCCTTCTGGTGAATCTTAGCATAAGTGTCTTTCTGGAAACACAAATTGGATGAAAACATACAGTATATTCAAAACAGTTTCAAGAATTGTCACATAGCCTACAATAAAAAATAAAGTACTTAGTTGTAGTAGTATACATGTACATCTACAAAAATAACACAGGGAAAAGATTGGCAAGCAGATACATTTTCAATATCTAAAAAAATGAATAAATATATTTATTTCACATCACAACAACGCAAAAGGCAAAGTTTGAGTAAAACAAAAAAAGGGAAGAGTTTGACTTTTATTTTTTAAAATTCAAATATGACCCACCCCCCCCCCAAAAAGCAAACTTGAACATGATTTTCATTTTTTTTAATACGAAAAATCGAACAACTAACAGACCAGAATCTCTGTTTCAAGTGCATTGTGCATGCACAGTTGCACACATCTCTATAAGGGCTTTTACATCATAACCCCTCCCCCTAAAAAGGACGGACAAACCCTTTTTTTTCTCTGTTACTGCAAACAATTCACTTTTTTTTTTTGGAGTTATGATTCGCAGCATGTTGTATATCACAACATATCTATGCACTATTCACAAAATTACAATAAGCATTGTGTATACTTACAGGTATAACTGCACAGATAATATCCTTTTCTCTGTGAAAGTCTCTCCATATCTGTGAAAAAAGATGATTTTTCACTATTAAAAAGGCATGACACATTCATTAAAAAAAAATTAGAACATAATTAAAGAAATATCATAACTGACATTAGTTTGGTAGATCCATGAAATAGAGTATTTCTACAATTTGGCTTTCAGCACAATTGAGTGCTTCGCACTTTACATTTTTCGAAATATCAATACAGATATCTGGCTATCAAAGCCTTTGAAATTGACTTTAAAGATAAATACCAGTTGTGGTAACGATCTCAAAATGATTTCGAACAGAATCCAATGAAACTACAACCAAAGTGTATGAATGTATAAATAAAAAATATGTGCCAAATTGCTCTGGAAAAAATGCATAATTGCTGAGAAAGAATTTTACCACATGTCAGGTATTTTTTCAAAGCAATATTGATATACTGTCCCACATATGCTTTTCTGTGTTAGTGATCATCAGAATTATCGATTATGAGCTAAGATTGCATGATTTTACAAAGTTAAGTTTACATACGTTAATGTACCAGATCTAGATGTATGATAATATTTCGACAATTAACCTTGATTTAAAAGACTATCTCATGAAATAATTGTTTGCTGCAACTACTGTCTTTTACCTTTAAATAAATGAGGAAAAATAAAGTCCGATGGGAAACAATTATAACACACATGCAAACATTTCTCTGTAAATTTTAAATACAAATACTGATAAAAGTATTCAGAGCATTCATTTATGAAAATCGCAACGTTCTGGACTAAATTATTTTTATGCGATCCAGAAATCCTTTGGCAGACCAGGATAGGTGTGCACTGGAACAATATATATTTTTAAAATTTCCTTTCATCTTTCTGATCTGAAAAAGCTTCTAATCATCGGAAGAGCTATAGGGAAATTGATTTAGTTGTTTGCAGTCTATAATTTTGAGGCAAAATATTTAAGTTATAATATTATCTCTTGATAATGTTCTCTTTACCTCTGTTATTTCTTCGGCAGAATGTTTTCTAAGGAGATCGATCTTCACAACGGAGTCCAGTCCCTGGGAATGAAAAGATAAAAAAAGAAAAAAAAGAAAGAAAGGAAAATAAGGACCAAAGAAAAAAGAAAGGAGAGAAGATCAAATGAAGGAAAGAAAAATGCAAAAAAGAATGGAAGAAAAGAATGAATGAAATATAAGACAGTAAAACAAAATTAAATTAGCATGAAAAGCAGAAAGGAATTAACAGGAAAAAGAGAAAGAAAGAAAAAAAATACAATAAAAGGTATAACAAAATTAAAAAATATAAAAAATATTCATTCATTCAATCATAATTTCTCATGTATTTCTTTGTTTTTGCCTCAAATAGTTTTGTGTTTTTAATGGAAACTGCTGACCACACTATTTCAATCATAAACAACATGGAAGCGTTTGTTGTTTGTTTGTTTTTTATCACAAACAATACAAATGCTTGGGTAGCCATTTTGGGTTGGTTTTAGAGTACTTCATTTTGTAGTTTGATCACTGATGGGATTTATTATATTCAATTCAAAGATTAAGGCTCAAACTCTTGATTTTTGTTTAAACATATATTTAATACAATTTGAAGAACAATTATCTATTACCTTATCTTCTCCACTGTTTCCAGACAGTAATTTTGGCCTTGGTTGGTCTGATAACTGTGGGGGATAAAAATTGCAATAACCAATTAAAGCAAAATCAAACAAAGATAAATCAATATTGATGGTTAAAGTGATGGAGAAACTATCATTTCTAGGTGATTTATAACGTCTACATGCACATCCCATAATTTTACAGGGAAATAAATTGACAAAGAAAAGAGAGGAGGGGGAGAAAGTGAAGGAAGATGAAAATGAAGAGGTGGAGGAGGGGTTGTGGTGAAGAAGGAGGAGAAAGAGGAGGAGGGGAATGACGAGGAGGAGAAAGAAGGAAGTGCAGGAGGTGGTGGTCGAGGAGGAGGAAAAGAAGGAGAAAGAAGTGGAGGAGAAAGAAGGAAGTGGGGTAGATATGGAGGAGGTGGTGGTGGTGAAGGAGGATGATGTTGAGGAAAAGGAGGAGAAAGAAGAAATTGGAGGTGGTGGAGGAGGATTTTGTTGAGGAAGAGGAGAAAGAAGGAATTGGAGGTGGTGGAGGAGGATTTTGTTGAGGAAAGGAGAAAGAAGGAATTGGAGGAGGATGATAATGTTGAGGGAAGAAGGAGAAAGAAGGAATTGGAGGAGGTGGTGGAGAATGATGTTGAGGAAAAGGAGGAGAAAGAAGGAATTGGAGGATGATGTTGAGGAAAGAAGGAGAAAGAAGGAATTGGAGGTGGTGAAGGATGATGATGTTGAGGAGAGGATGATGATGTTGAGGAAAGGAGAAAGCTGGAATTGGAGGAGGTGGTGGAGGATGATGTTGAGGAAAAGGAGGAGAAAGAAGGAATTGGAGGATGATGTTGAAAAAAGAAGGAGAAAGAAGGAATTGGAGGAGGTGGTGGAGGAGGATGTTGAGGAAAGAAGGAGAAAGAAGGAATTGGAGGAGGTGGTGGAGGATGATGCTGAGGAAAAGAAGGAGAAAGAAGGAATTGGAGTCGGTGGTGGAGGAGGATGATGTCGAGGAAAGAAGGAGAAAGAAGGAATTGGAGGAGGATGTTGAGGAAAGAAGGAGAAAGAAGGAATTGGAGGAGGATTATGTTGAGGAAGAGGAGAAAGAAGGAATTGGAGGTGGTGGAGGAGGATGATGTTGAGGAAAGGAGAAAGAAGGAATTGGAGGATGATGTTGAGGAAAGAAGGAGAAAGAAGGAATTGGAGGAAGTGGTGAAGGATGATGATGTTGAGGAAAAGGAGGAGAAAGAAGGAATTGGAGGTGGTGGAGGAGGATGATGTTGGGGAAAGGAGAAAGAAGGAATTGGAGGATGATGTTGAGGAAAGAAGGAGAAAGAAGGAATTGGAGGAAGTGGTGGAGGACGATGTTGAGGAAAAGGAGGAGAAAGAAGGAATTGGAGGAGGATTATGTTGAGGAAGAGGAGAAAGAAGGAATTGGAGGTGGTGGAGGAGGATGATGTTGAGGAAAGGAGAAAGAAGGAATTGGAGGATGATGTTGAGGAAAGAAGGAGAAAGAAGGAATTGGAGGAAGTGGTGAAGGAGGATGATGTTGAGGAAAAGGAGGAGAAAGAAGGAATTGGAGGTGATGGAGGAGGATGATGTTGGGGAAAGGAGAAAGAAGGAATTGGAGGATGATGTTGAGGAAAGAAGGAGAAAGAAGGAATTGGAGGAAGTGGTGGAGGATGATGTTGAGGAAAAGGAGGAGAAAGAAGGAATTGGAGGAGGATGTTGAGGAAAGAAGGAATTGGAGGTGGTGGAGGATGATGTTGAGGAAAGAAGGAGAAAGAAAGAATTGGAGGTGGTGGAGGAGGATGTTGAGGAAAGAAGGAGAAGGAATTGGAGGAGGTGGTGGAGGATGATGTTGAGGAAAGAAGGAGAAAGAAGGAATTGGGGGAGGATGATGTTGGGGAAAGAAGGAGAAAGTGGGGGAGGTGGGATAGGATGTGGAGGGGGTGGTGATGGAGGAGAAGGCAGCTGAGGAGAAGGAGGCGGAAGAGGAAAAGGAGGATAAGAAAGAAGGAAGTGGAGAAAGAGTGGAGGTGGTGATGGAGGATGACGGGGAGGAGATAGACGAGGAAGAAGGAAGTGGGGAGGGGGGTAAGATGTGCAGGAGGGGTAGGATGTGAAGGAGGTGGTGACAGTGGACGGGGGGGGGGGTGGAGGATGAGGGAGAGGAGAAGGAATGAAGTGGAGAAAATGGGGAAGGACATGGAGGAGGAGGTGGAGGAAGAAAACAGCCTACAGGGGAGGGGAAATAAAGAAAATGAAAACAGAAGAACAAAAGGAAAATGGGGGATATGAAAAAGAGGAGACAGCATAGAAATGTTTTTATTTACACATGTGCAATTTCACAAAAGGAATAACAGGCCTCATATACCTGCATTTACATGTACTACAGTCAGTTTATCTTCAGTATCTTAAAGAAGCACTTCCACTTGAAGATGAAGGAAGAAGAAATGCCAAGGATTTACAAGTGTTTGTGATTTGAAAAGACAGGGACTCGTCTGTAATATACTCACAGTTGGAGTTTGATTCTGAGTATTAACATCTTTCTTTTCCCCTTCTTTCATCACATGAAGACGGGTTTGGTATTCTTCAGGGTTGGACCTGCACAAAAAACAGAAAAAATATTTGGTTCACTTATAAGATCAAAGGAAATTTTTGCTGAATTAGTTTAGAGTGTTAATTTTGTTCTTACTCAATAGATGGCAGTATATGCCAGTTGGATTGAGTAAGAACAAAATTAGCACTCTAAACTCGTCATTGGCATTAGAACGTCCGACCTCTGCACTACGTTGGCCAGGAAACTTGTACTAGCACAATCGGCTACGCATGTGCACTATTTCTCTCCGTATTTACCGGTGCATGTATGTCACCACTAAGCAAGTCAAAGGTCATGTCATAGTGATGTTAATCGTGGGAACGTTGAGTGAACCGACTGGTAAGAAACCTCTAATTTTTCATAGTTATACTATAATCGAAAAGTATGTTTTTGAAGGTATTGCATTTATTGTGTCCATATTCTATCAAACGATCATAGGAATTGTGCATACAATGAATTTAGACTCAAGTTATAAAATACCTACGAGCTGAACTAAAAGTTGTGAATTTTATTATGAGCGCCATCGACTTCCTTTACGTTTATCTCCGTGGAAGAGACATGCAAAGCCACTTTCCAGGCCGAGGTTAACGATTTTGTTATTTTTATATTAAAAAAATAGAGCGGATAGCCGCTTACCGGGAAGAGCCCTGCCCCCACTCACATGTATTGCTATATATAGTATACTATACTAATGCCCCGCCCGGGCCCCGGTAGCGAAAATGAGTTTCAGCAAACATTATTACACTTTGTCTTTAGTTTATGAAGGATTGAACTTGAAGCGATGTTTAGTAAGTTTATCAACTTCGACTAACAGTAACACCAAGTCACTAATCCGACTTCAAATTGTGTTATCACGTTCATAGTGCCAGGTTAGTAAGCTTACCTCGCACTACGTGTGAGTGCCCCCCCCCCCCCCCCCCCATCTCGGCTTGAACATCCCCACCACATACACACACCACCAGTAGAGGCGCACGGCCAATATTAGTGACTGTCTCCAATGTGGGAGATTATCTCCAATATCAGAGACTTTTGTAAAGAATTTGGGTATCCAATTTCAGAGACAGTCTCCAGTTTAGGAGACTAGGGGTGCGTTTATCCGCCACTTTTTTACCCTAGAATCATGATCTGAATCATGATTCAAATCATGATTCTGTAGAATCACGATTGCGTTTAGTCGAAATTGAATATAATCATGATTAGAATCACAAACATGAAACACGAAAAAAGGGGCGTTTGGAAAGACGTTTCTGCAGAATCACGTACGAAAATGTTCGAATAAACGATATCGTGATTTGAATCATGATTCTATGACCTCACTGTTGTGTCGGGCTACTTTCGGTTTGACTCTTGCCTAGCTCAATGCGCTGTATGTACATGAATATGTACTACGCATGCATTTCTTGTCATGTTCAAGCTCTGTGTTGGTCATCGCATCGTCCACTACTTTTCATTTATTGGTCATGTCTTCAACTTTAAGTTCTATAGTAAATGAATTAACTGGACAGACAATGATCTCAGTTGTTGAGTATACAGTATCAATACTAAATTGGATCTACGCTGAAATTCACTTCCGAACACCATTTTGGATAAACTAACAAGATGAATAGAAGCATATGGACCATATATGATAGAAGTAAACAAAATGAGGTATAGACTGAATTCTGGAAGCAAAAGATTTTTCGAGAGCCGAAACACGTGCGAAAAACTTCCTCTGTCAAACTGCGCACTAGTGATGCGCACTGGATTGGCCCGAATCTGAGGAGAAACGGCATTGGAATGAAGGTCGTCTACACGCTGATTCTGTGATATTGTGATTCATGTTTGTGTTTTGAATCATGATTCAAATCATGATTCAAATCATGATTCTGGCTTGAGGTCGCATAAACGCAGCCTAATTTCCTTTGTTTACATTTGCGGCAAAAGGATTACCTTGGCGGCAAATAAAAATGTGATAAGCAGATTCCTCATGAAAAATTACCCCTTTTCACCGTCTACTTTAAAAATTCACCGTCTACTTTTGTTTTGATAAGGATTTTTGTTGTCAATCACACACAAAACAAATGGGCTTCTGACCTCAGTGAGACAAAATTTTGGGTGGAAAAAAATCATGCTTTTGTTGGTGTCGTTTCTTTTGTCCTTTTGCAAAGCAAGTCTCCAATGTGGGGGATTGTCTCCCATATTGGAGAGAGTCTCCCATATTGGCCGTGCGCCTCTACTGACCACCACTCATTCAATGAACAAGGTTATGATATAACCTTGTTCTCCGTTATATCTCCATGTGTGGCAAAATAAGGATGGCAATGTTTGGCTTATTTTCTCTTTTTCTTTGAGACAAATGCTTGATTTTTTTACACTGACAGTTTTCATTACACCTATTCGTCATACAACTTGGCCCTTAAAGTAAATCTGATTCTTTAAATTATTTTTTCTTAATTAAAAATAGAGATAAAAAAATGAAAATTTTCTTGCCATATTATTTTCCACCAATAGAGGGCGTACACAAAAATATGCCAAAAATTCAAGTTTTTGAGCGCTCTAGTGAATACAAAAATTATTCCCAAGATACATTACAATTAAAATGAAAAATAAATTGCAACTGTACGGAAATTAGTAATTTTGGTCACAAAAGTGATATTTTAATCATTTTTTAAAGTGTGTGCTCTGTACAGCATTGGCATGCCATAGTCCAACCTGTAGATTCCCCACAGGCAGGGTGGTTGCAGTGAACAAGTGCTGACCACATGTATTCTACATAACATAGCCTCCCTAACATATTTTATCACACGTGGGACAGAGACAAACATTACCTCTGTAAATTCTTTATCTTGTCTGCATATTTTTCATAGAAAGGATTATTTTCAATTGATGAATCTTCATTTTGCTTGCCGCTGCGTGCATACGAAACGTTCAGTGTCCTTGCAAGTGGTCTCCACGAAGCAGGAGCAAGCAAAAACTTGTTGATATTGCACTGTAACATGACTCGCATGGAGGCTGCCATTTTCGTTTCGGTGAACACACCCACCACCCATCGATAGAGGGACTCGACTCGGCTGCTCAAGCCTCGACCAGTACCACGGCACCATTACAACGAGGAGCTACGCTGCGCCGCGGCCGCCCCGGGGAGCTACGTTGCAAATTCCCGTACACATCATCATAACAGCAGCTGGCCGCAATATCAAGTTGACATGGTTGAACTTGCTCGACAAATTCCATTCTGTGAATCTTGAGCCGCTAAAATTGAATACATCTGCATATTCCAGGCTCCATCTTACTTTTTATCTAGTGACGAAGTCTAAGGTTTGTCTTCATTTCATTTTCAGTGCATTTTAGTGACATTTTTACTAGCAAAATTATTAAATTGAAATTTGAATTTCTAGTAGGGCCTACGGTACTACGGTACTACTAGTAGGATGGGGGGTCGGGACTCGGGTGTCCGGACACTTTATATTTTTGAAGCCTTCTTTTTTGTCTTTGGATTACACTCAGAATATGAATTCAATCTTTGTAGTCACCTTCTATTTTGTTCTTTATAATATTTCCTAACATTTTGTACTAAAAATTGCTGAAACTTTGCTTGTAAATTTTTCTAAATGACTTTCTAAAATTAATTGTCCGGACACACAACCCGTCCGGACACACAACAACTGGGTATACCGGGTATACAAAATTCTAGATCTGTCATGTCTGTCGATAGGCAGCCTGTGGCTGAGCCTGGCTGAGGATAGTCTTGAGGACTCCATGATGATGTTGTTGTAGTAAGTCACCCCACCCCCCATATAGGTCTTCCACCGGGAGATGGCGCTGGACCCCTTTTACTAAGTTTTAGACGCTGGAGGACGTTGGATCCCTTGGATCATTGTATTTGAAGCTGAACTCACACGGAATAGACAGGAACTAGGACATCACTCCAGGAAAATACTGGTTAGTGACTTATTCGGGAAATAATAAGATGGCAAATATAGCGATCTTCAACGCTTATATATAAGCGTCGAAATTTGTAGCCATCTCCTTGTATTAGTCTATAATATACGACGTGTCAAATTGTAGCGAACTAGTTCGCTATTTCCAGATCTCCTCTATATATATATATATATATACGAGGGGGAATTGTAGCGAACTAGTTCGCTATTTTCCAGATCTCCTCTATATACAAACGACGGGAAATTGTAGCGAACTAGTTCGCTATTTTTCGGATCTCCTCGATATATACACGAGGGGAATTGTAGCGAACTAGTTCGCTATTTTCCAGATCTCCTCTATATACATACTACGGGATTTGTAGCGAACTAGTTCGCTATTTTTCGGATCTCCTCGATATGTACACGAGGGGGAATTGTAGCGAACTAGTTCGCTATTTTTTTATTTTTCCAGATCTCCTCTATATACATACGACGGGATTTGTAGCGAACTATATATGAGGGGGCATTGTAGCGAACTAGTTCGCTATTTTTTTGGATCTCCTCTATATATACACCAGGGGGGAATTGTAGCAAACTACATGTAGTTCGCTATTTTTCGGATCTCCTCTACATGTATACGACAGGAAATTGTTGCAAACTTGTTCGCCATTTCTCATCTCCTCTCTAAAATATAAACATGGCAAACTGTAGCGAACTAGATGGCAATTTTTCTGATCTCTTCATATACACGAGGGGGAAATTGTAGCGAACTAGTTGTCATTTTTTCCAAAGCTTATATTATTGTGAAGGCTTCAAAGTGAAAATCTGCAGGTTTTGGCTGTATATATTGATGCCATATTGTCAAATTGTAGCAGACTAGTTCGTTATTTTCCAGATCTCCTCTATATCCATACGACGGGCTTTGTAGCGAACTAGTTCGCTACTTTTCGGATCTCCTCTATAAAATTATATACACGAGGGGGAATTGTAGCGAACTCGTTCGCTACAATTCCGTCTCTTGTATATATAAAGATCAGAAAAATAGCGAACTAGTTCGCTACTTTTCGGATCTCCTCTATAAAATTATATAGTACGAGGGGGAATTGTAGCGAACTAGTTCGCTACAATTCCGTCTCTTGTATATATAAAGATCAGAAAAATAGCGAACTAGTTCGCTACTTTTCGGATCTCCTCTATAAAATTATATACACGAGGGGGAATTGTAGCGAACTAGTTCGCTACAATTCCGTCTCTTGTATATATAAAGATTAGAAAAATAGCGAACTAGTTCACTACAATTCCTCCTCGTGTATAAAATTTTATAAAGAAGATCCGAAAAATAGCGAACTAGTTCGCTACAATTTTCCGTCGTATATATAAAGAGGAGATCCGAAAAATAGCGAACTAGTTCGCTACAAAAGAAGAGATCCGAAAAATAGCGAACTAGTTCACTACAATTTCCCGTCGTATATAGAGGAGATCTGGAAAATAGCGAACTAGTTCGCTACAATTTCCCGTCGTATATATATATATAGAGGAAATCCGAAAAATAGCGAACTAGTTCGCTACAAATCCCGTAGTATATGTATCTAAAGGAGATCTGGAAAATAGCGAACTAGTTCGCTACAATTCCCCCTCGTGTATATATCGAGGAGATCCGACAAATAGCGAACTAGTTCGCTACAATTTCCCGTCGTTTGTATATAGAGGAGATCTAGAAAATAGCGAACTAGTTCGCTACAATTCCCCCTCGTATATATATATAGAGGAGATCTGGAAATAGCGAACTAGTTCGCTACAATTTCCCGTCGTATATATACAGTATATAGAGGAAATTTGAAAAATAGCGAACAAATCCCGTAGTATGTATCTAGAGGAGATCTGGAAAATAGCGAACTAGTTCGCTACAATTCCCCCTCGTGTATATATCGAGGAGATACGAAAAATAGCGAACTAGTTCGCTACAATTTTCCGTCGTATATAGAGGAGATCCGAAAAATAGCGAACTAGTTCGCTACAAAAGAAGAGATCCGAAAAATAGCGAACTAGTTCGCTACAATTTCCCGTCGTATATATATATAGAGGAGATCTAGAAAATAGCGAACTAGTTCGCTACAATTCCCCCTCGTATATATATATATAGAGGAGATCTGGAAATAGCGAACTAGTTCGCTACAATTTCCCGTCGTATATATACAGTATATAGAGGAAATTTGAAAAATAGCGAACAAATCCCGTAGTATGTATCTAGATCGAGGAGATCTGGAAAATAGCGAACTAGTTCGCTACAATTCCCCCTCGTGTATATATCGAGGAGATCCGAAAAATAGCGAACTAGTTCGCTACAATTTTCCGTCGTATATAGAGGAGATCCGAAAAATAGCGAACTAGTTCGCTACAAAAGAAGAGATCCGAAAAATAGCGAACTAGTTCGCTACAATTTCCCGTCGTATATATATATATAGAGGAGATCTAGAAAATAGCGAACTAGTTCGCTACAATTCCCCCTCGTATATATATATATAGAGGAGATCTGGAAATAGCGAACTAGTTCGCTACAATTTCCCGTCGTATATATACAGTATATAGAGGAAATTTGAAAAATAGCGAACAAATCCCGTAGTATGTATCTAGATCGAGGAGATCTGGAAAATAGCGAACTAGTTCGCTACAATTCCCCCTCGTGTATATATCGAGGAGATCCGAAAAATAGCGAACTAGTTCGCTACAATTTTCCGTCGTATATAGAGGAGATCCGAAAAATAGCGAACTAGTTCGCTACAAAAGAAGAGATCCGAAAAATAGCGAACTAGTTCGCTACAATTTCCCGTCGTATATATATATATAGAGGAAATCCGAAAAATAGCGAACTAGTTCGCTACAAATCCCGTAGTATGTATCTAGAGGAGATCTGGAAAATAGCGAACTAGTTCGCTACAATTCCCCCTCGTGTATATATCGAGGAGATCCGAAAAATAGCGAACTAGTTCGCTACAATTTCTCGTCGTTTGTATATAGAGGAGATCTAGAAAATAGCGAACTAGTTCGCTACAATTCCCCCTCGTATATATATATATATATATAGAGGAGATCTGGAAATAGCGAACTAGTTCGCTACAATTTGACACGTCGTATATTATAGACTAATACAAGGAGATGGCTACAAATTTCGACGCTTATATATAAGCGTTGAAGATCGCTATATTTGCCATCTATAAAATACCGGACTTATTCCTTATATTCTAGCTTCAGGTATCAACCTAGTGGTCAAGCTGGGGGCGCGACCGCTACAGTGGCGCTGCGAGCCTGACTGTGCCTGCTTTTGTGGGCATTCTAGGCCAAATTATTGAAATTAATTGGGGTATAATTGTCTCGCGGCGAGCTAACGGCCCCCTATTGCGCATCGGACGAGCAAATCCCTATGCCCCGCTGCGTGGGGGGAAATGGTCGCCGCTCGAGTTCAAGAAATCAGTTTTGGATTGGGCTAATTACAGTTGATAAGGCTAAATTTAGGGCCTTGTCGAATTGCGTATATTCTATGAATATTGTCCCTTGTTTCATGTTTGCGATTGTCCTGAATTGAGAGGTTAAATCTTGATTTGGGACATATTTAGGCAATCGTCCCCTGTCTTTTTTGGTAAGGTTTTCGTCGCGGGGACTGATGGTAGTTCCGGTCC
The DNA here is from genome assembly GCF_037042905.1 of Lytechinus pictus. Lineage (NCBI taxonomy): Eukaryota > Metazoa > Echinodermata > Echinoidea > Temnopleuroida > Toxopneustidae > Lytechinus > Lytechinus pictus. Next base: position 5,536,888 of record NC_087255.1, on the reverse strand, counting down.
CGTGACGGAAATTTCCAGAAAAGGGGGGAGAACACACGTGTTGTTGTGTTGTGAGTTTGTTTTAGTTTTGTGCTTTAATATCCGTTTTTAGTTGTGGACTGTGTTTCACGTTGGTGTGATTGTGTGATTTGCTTGTGATTTTGGGTGTTTGGATGATTTTTGTGTCGTTTTGCGAGTGATTTGTGAGTGAACTATTTTTGTTGGGGTGAGAGGTGCGTAAGAGTGTGTGTGTTCCGGCTAGGTAAAAGCGCGCGGCCCGATCCAAGATTTCACGGCGATCTATTGGCGGAGAGATATTATTGGTTCTCTCTGCCACCGACCGGCGCCATCTTGTTTTACATCGTCGGCTCAACGTTTGGGTCTAGTTTGAGATCCGAACTGACGTCAGGCCGGACCAATCCATCGCACGTATACGGGTAAACAACGGCGATTATTTGGGCGAGTAGGACGGCAAGCCAGACTGACCAACAAAGGTAGGGCATTATCCCAATCCTCTCTCGCCTGCCTATTTCGGATATTTTGAATTTTGTGTGGTGTTTTAGGGTGTTTTGTCCAAATTTTGGGGGAACGTTTTGTACTCGAAGCTGGGTAGAATTCACGGTAATTATCGAGATCTAACCAGTTAGACCGCCCGATCATTTCCGGGTTTGACGTTAGATCCAGTGCAACTGTGCACGACCATTGGTTGTGTATTGCATACCTAATAGGTTGGTTTTTGGTGCCAGTGTGTAGTGTTGTGTTGCGTGTGGACCCACCCACTCGTTGTAGCGGGGAGTCCGTTGCCAAATAAATAAAAGAAATAAAAATTTTTTTTTTTGGAGAGAGTGTGGGGTGACTGTGTATGTGAATAAGTACATGTAATTTGTCTGTGGTGTGAGCGGGCACTAGTCACTAGCGTGATTGAGGACAGAACCAGCTTCGAGGATTAATAAAATAAATAGCCTAGGTAAATTAATAAAAGACAAGTTAGGCTTAACGTTAGAGGTTAATATAAATATTTTTAGAGCTACAATTATTCTTTTTGGCAGTGCTAGTGCAAACTATTAGCAACAACCGGACTAAACTAATCTAATTAATAATAAAAGCTAGAATTTTATACCATAAATTGGGTTTGCATTTGGACCTAATTTTTTGGGATAGCTTTTTTGGATAACTTTAGCAGGTTTTTGGTCGGGCTTATCACTGTGCCTAACCATTGACTGTTAAAGGTATAATTTTGGACTTTTTACCGGTTTTATAATTTTAGTTGCTAAAAATAAAAGAATTGTTATAAAATAAATTGGGTTTGCATTTGGACCTAATTTTTTGGGATAGCTTTTTTGGATAACTTTAGCAGGTTTTTGGTCGGGCTTATCACTGTGCCTAACCATTGACTGTTAAAGGTATAATTTTGGACTCTTTACCGGTTTTTATAATTTTAGTTGCTAAAAAATAAAAGAATTTATTGGGACCACTTTCAGATAAATTTAAGTAGGTTTTTGGTCGGGCTTATTATTGTGCCTAACCATAAGCTGATTGGGGTATACATTTGGACCTTTTTGTAATTTAGTTGCCAAAAGGAAATAAAAGAAAGAATTTAATAAGATAGGTTGAGACCTAGTTTTAGAATAGCTTTTGGATAATTTCAACAGGGGTTTGGTTGGGCTCAGTATTGGGCCTAACTGAACCTTGCTAGGATAACACCAATTAGGGTAAGCACAACATGGACGGGGAAGAGAAAATCCCCATTAATGTGTGCTCCTTTGAGGAGTTTAGGTTGCTAGGGCTAAGTCCAGCTCTAGCAGGGATAATCCAGGGGATTAGACTTGATCATGGGGAGATAACCCCCAAGCTTTTCGAAAGCAGCCCAGCGCTATGCAGCAATAGGGAGCTAGCACAAAGAGTAGACTTTTCGGGGGGCACCCAGGGGGTAGAGGGCAGTATTTTTATTACCCCTAGGGGGCGTATCACTGCGGGCACCCGTAGCGAGTCTGACCTGAATGGGGTGGCAGGTTCCAGGGGTGTTTACCCCTATGACCAACACCAGCCCCCTAGGTCAAGTCAAAGTAACCAGTCTAGTGGGTCCTGGGGCACCAGCTCATCTCACTTCCGGGAGGAGCGGGGGCATGAGCCCCCAAGCACCAGAGGGGGAGATATGGGGAGTGGTGTAGAGCCTAGGTTTAGGTTCAGGAATCTAGTTGGCGAGGAGGCTAATGGTGCCTCTGTCAATAGATTTATGCAGGCGAGTGGCGATTCAAGCGAATGGTCTGGGGGCGATGACCCCACCACCAAGCAAGCGGTAGCCATGAGGTCCAAGGTAGGTGAAGGAAGGGGCTCCTTGGCCCCACCCCCTACCCCAGATTTCAGCGCAAGGAATGTGCGGGCGGGTATGACACGCCCAGCCCAGTACAGTTCGTCTTCGCCGCCTAGTAGCCCGGCTGCGTCACCTGCGAACTCTAGTGCTTCCTCGGGAAGGGGGACTGGCGGTGGGTTACCATATTACACGCTGCCAAAGTCCCTCACTTTCGACGGCAAGGGTAACTGGAGGGCTTTCTTTAGGAAGTTCTCCGCCTTTGCTGATCACCATAATTGGAATGCCACAGAGCGCGTTAGCCAGCTATACTGGGGCCTGAAAGGGAAGGCAGAAGATTATCTGTTAATGGTCCTAGACCAAGAGCCCAATATGCCATATGCAGGTCTAGTGGCCCGGCTGCAGCACAGGTTCGGGGAGGAAGGGCTCTCTGAATCTGCTCAGCTGGAGTTTGTGGCAGCAAAGCAGGGACCCACTGAATCCCTGCCAGACTGGGCCGACCGGGTGCTCCGGCTAGCGACGCGTGCTTTCCCAGGGGTCGATGGCCCTTACCCGAATAGACAGGCGGTCCTTCGCTTGTGCCAGGGCGCCCTCAACCGAGAGGCGGGGTGCCATGCGCTTACGCGTAATCCATCTACTGTTAATGAGGCGCTTAAGTATATTGAGTGGCACCAACACGTGCACCGCGCAATGTACGGGCGTCCCAAGGCAGTGTCTAAGGCTAATGAAGGGGAGGTCCGTAAAGTGGAACTGCCCCAATCCTCTTGTAAGGCTGAAGGGGAGGCGAACAATGCAGCCCTTGAGCGAAGGTTGGTGAACCTAGAACGCAAGACCGATGAACGCTTGGGCCACATCGAGCGGGATCTGCAGCGTCTGGGTGGTTTGGAACGGGACCTCAAGAAGGTCCTGGAGGCTATCCAGACTAGACCCCAACCAGCGCGTGAACGCGGGAGGTCACCCGGTCGGGATCGGTGCTATGAGTGCGGCGGGATTGGCCACTACAGGAACAATTGTCCTTCGGTCCAGGAAAACAGGGCCAAGGTACAAGTTTCCTTTGTAGGGGACCAGGAGGAGGAAAACTCCAGCGGGTCGGAGGAGCTGGCCAGCCCCCGGCCCCCACCGCCAGAGGCCAAATAGAGGGTTCCAAGCTAGCAAGCAGCTCAGAGAGGCCATCCGTAGGCTCATCTGAAGGAATAGCAGAGGGCGTGTCGGAGCGCCTGATAGTCCCAGGGAATAATGTAACCCGAATAGCTACTTATGTAGAGGCTGCGGCGGGGGATCCAGTAGGTCCCTCGAACACCCGAATATCAGACCTGGGTGAAGCCATTCTGGAATCAGTTCCAGATGCTCTCCCAGGGCTTGGGTGTGCAAGCGAGATTGAAGAGGTAGTGGTATGTAGGTTGGAGTCGCGCTCTACTCTCAAGGTCTCAGTTGTTATAGGGGGGCAGCCAGTAAGCGCAGTTGTCGATACCGCAGCCGAGGTGTCCATCATCTCGGATAGGCTCCTGCAGTCACTGGACCCCCAGCCCCCTAAACTGAGAGGAGTGATCCTACATGCAGCGGGACGGGATATGAAGATGAGAGGGACAATTGTCGGTCCCCTTTCCATAGAGCTTGGGAACCAGACATTCTCGGAGGAAGTATATGTAGCCCCTATAGCTGATCATATGCTCCTGGGATTAGATTTCCTCAGCAAGCGCAAGGCTGCGATTCACCTCCAAGATCCGCATATGCAGTTGGGAGGTCGGAGGATTCCACTTTGGTATAGTGATGACCCTGGGCGGCAGATTGCCCGGGTTCATTTGCACAAGCGAGTAATTGTTCCCCCGAATGCACTCAAGCGAATCACCGGCATTTTAGACCAACGTTTAGGGGATTTCATGTTTAACCCTTAGGATGGTTTACTGCTCCTAGTTCCCAGTTCGGTTTACAGGGCTGGGAAGACAGAGCTCTATGTTGTAAACCCATCTGATAGGCACCTTAAGGTAACCTGCTCTGAGGTGCTGGGGGAAACTGAAAAAATTGAAGGGAAGGGAGACGGGATCGCTCCCTGTTGAAAAATGGGTTCACCTGGATCGCGTTTCCTCTACCAGATTACAGGCAAGCAGCCGTACTATCGGGGCTACTGGCAAAGTCCCGATACTGCATCTGCGGGGAGAAGACGGAAAAACTTCCGATGTCCCCTCTAGGATTGTAAGAGAAGCGACCAGGACGAGGGCCAACAGACATCAGCGGGTTCATATCCACTGTTGTACTCTTGGGCCTCTAGAGGTCGAGGCTTGGGGAAAAACTTTCCCCAATACCTACTTTAGCTTCGGCTGCAAGGTGAAACATTTCACCGGGGAGCAGCTGGACGCATTGAGGAAGGTTCCTCCAAGTTATTGCTGGAGACTGATTCTCCATATCCTCCCGTAGGGGGGGGGGTCAGATGTATGACCCCTGCATACATCGGGGAGGTGGGAGAACTTGTCGCCTCAGCTAGGTGCATAGGTTTCCTCACCCTCATGGAGCGTGCTCGGATTAATCATCTGGCGCTCTATGGGGTGTAGTGAGGGTAGGAAAGGGGAATGGAGGAACTTTGTCCTCCATTTTTTACGAAGGGATTCTGATTCCCTTTGCAGTTTTTGGGGTTAGGTTAGCGCGTTTAGGACCCTACATGTTTTCTGTACAGGAGGAGACCAGCTGGGTCGCCTCCTCTTTGTGTCTTTTGTGTTCGTTGTCTGTTTTCGTCTATCTCTTTTTTGTATATTTAGGCCATGTAGGAAATGCTTCATGGTCCGCTTTGGAGGGGAGTGTTTTAAATGGCCCTTTTCACATAATGGCAGCGCTGACGCCCCCTTCCTGCACCTGGGGGACCTAGATTGGGTACTGGTGCTCCAGTCTCTCAACCGAACGGGAATGCTATGTGTTGCACAGCCCGGGTAAGATGGTGCCTCGACAGGGGAGGGCCAGCGGCAGCCCACTGCTATGGGAAAGTGGAGCTTTCTGGGAAGGGGGGACCCTCCTGGGATATGGGTTTTTGTATGGGTTTTATATTTTTATATATATATACCATTGTTTTATATGTTTTGTATGGGTTTTTTAAAAGAACCTCAGGGAGGTATGGACCAAATATTCTACCTCCAGTGTAAATATTAGGTTGTTAAGAGTTATTACGGGTTTTAACGTTTTCAGGTTTTTAAAGTTTAAAGTGTTGAACAAGTTTTTAGCACAGTTGTGCCAAGTGCTTTGGATAGTTTTGGAGTTTTTATTTATAAAAGAACGGAATATGTTTATGGCTGATTACGGGTAGCAAATTATAATTAATTTTGGGAATGCAGACTTGGGACAGAACAATGCTGCATAAGTACTTTTTGCCAAATTTTAAGGAGCATTGTGTACATAAAAGACCAAAGGGAATTTTTAAATGGGCTTGTATTTACTCATGCCCAGCCGGGAGATAAGGTCTCCTGATTGGGGTGCCTAGGGAGTGGAAAATTTTTTCCTCCCTCTGCCTGGTGTCTGGTTTGGATAGCGTCCATTTGGGTTGGAAACTCGAGGGACCGAGTTTTATAGAACGGGGGGGACTGTTGTAGTAAGTCACCCCACCCCCCATATAGGTCTTCCACCGGGAGATGGCGCTGGACCCCTTTTAGACGCTGGAGGACGTTGGATCCCTTGGATCATTGTATTTGAAGCTGAACTCACACGGAATAGACAGGAACTAGGACATCACTCCAGGAAAATACTGGTTAGTGACTTATTCCTTATATTCTAGCTTCAGGTATCAACCTAGTGGTCAAGCTGGGGGCGCGACCGCTACAATGTTTAAAAAAAATATTTTGACATATATTTCTTCATCATGGAGTATTGTCTATTGAATCCCCGTCCGTTACCTCAGGCGATGTTCGTGCAGGCTCCACTCCACTTCACTACCGCTACACTACGCTCCACCTACCCGAACATCGGGACAGTGAACTAGATCAGATATTCCGAGTCATAAAAGGTGGGATGGCAATCATGGTTATCGTAAAAATTAAAGAAAAAAAATATAAAGAGGGATATGAATGACTTAATATCTTACTTTACACCTGTATTTCACTCCGTCTCCGTGTCCATCCTCCGGTTATCCTCAAAATTGGTGATTTTGGGCCAGTATCTTTTTCCTCACACGTATTATTCACGGCCGATTTCAAAACATCGCATGCGATCGGTCGCTGATCGATCGCGATCGCATGCGATGTTTTTAAATCGGCCGCGAATAATACGTGTGAGGAAAAAGATACTGGCCCAAAATCACCAATTTTGAGGATAACCGGAGGATGGACACGGAGTGAAATACGGGTGTAAAGTAAGATATTAAGTCATTCATATCCCTCTTTATATTTTTTTTCTTTAATTTTTACGATAACCATGATTGCCATCCCACCTTTTATGACTCAGAATATCTGATCTAGTTCACTGTCCCGATGTTCGGGTAGGTGGAGCGTAGTGTAGCGGTAGTGAAGTGGAGTGGAGCCTGCTCGAACATCGCCTGAGGTACCCCGTCCGTATAACTATAAGAGACACATGTACACAAAGATTTATTTCCCTAGGAAATCCATAGAGGGTGAAATCGGTTTGTATTGTCGAATTTTATTTATCTATGAACCATCGATCATCAGGCGCCTAATGCGTATATAGGGATAAAAATTATTTCACTATAATTGGTAAAAATGAGACGTTTCTTACCAGACCCGATCTCCCGTAGATCCCTCGATCCGTTTGTCAGCAAAGCAAAGACAAAAGACCTGTCCTGACCCTTGAACCGCTTCATGAAGACAAACAGATTGAGGGATCTACGGGAGATCGGGTCTGGTAAGAAACGTCTACCGTAAGTAACGGTGTATTAACCACACCCGTGTATTAACCGCACCCCCAACTTTGGACTAAAAAAAAAAAAAAAAACTTCGATACGGTACCACTACCAGTACATCTTATCAAATTGTGATCTGTGTCTTTCACATTTCTTGCATCACAACCTCACAATCACTTTCAATATTTGTCTAGCATTCGATGTTTTAGCATGAATTTTGGATACGGGATTACAGGAAGGTTCAAGAAACAAAGAAATTGGCATTTTTTCCAGTTGTTTTACGGCTTTGTGCCGTCTCTCTCGTGCGTGGCGCACGGTGTACATGGTATCTTATGAAAAGCAAACGGGAAAGAAAAAATAAGCTGGCGCGAAATGGGACTTTGAGAGGGGTTAAAATGAATAGCGCCAGCTTAAGTCGCACTAAAACCACAATACAACGCAAGCTAGCTCTCGGCTCTCGCTCAGCTGTGACAAATTATTACCGAGAATGCTTGGCGTCTCTTTGAACTTAGCCAGGGAACTTCGCTGCTTTGAATCGAGAATAAAGTCGAAATTAGTGTCATGAAGGTGGGTGCATTTGTTATGGACAGTATTTGATTAAGACCGTAATAATCGCTTCCCATTACCCGCGGCTCATACCCCTCTAAACGACATTGCCCTGGGCGGCTACGCCCGGCCACTCGATGTGTTGTGAACTGGCAGACTTCTTACATGTTCGGGAGGGGTTACGCGGGCGGGCTCAGACCCGTCACCGTGTATAAACCGCACCCCCGACTTTTGCTTATATCCCGCCGAGAAAAAGGTGCAATTAATACACCGTTACTTACGGTAATTTTTACCATTCATAGTGAAATAATTTTTATCCCTTTATACGCATTAGGCGCCTGAAGGTTCATAGATAAATAAAATTCGACAATACGAACCGATTTCACCCTCTAAGTCTAACTATGGATTTGCTAGGGAAATCCATCTTTGTGTACATGACATGTGTCTCTTATACTACTAGTTATAGATATATGGACGGGGATTCAAGACTCTATGATGAAGAAATATACATGTATGTCAAAATATAAAAAAAAACATCATCATGGAGTCCTCAAGACTAGACTCCTACTCCTAGATAAATTGTCTTTTCATATAGATGTTCATTATGATAGAGGGACCTAAAGCTAGGCACTTTGTTTACAAGCGATAAAAACCATGCCAATTTTAATTTTTGATCTAATTATCTTTCACTAATTTGTGGCAAACATTGATTCTAACGACTATTCATTGTTAAAGAACATTAAAAAGTGGCTGTCAAACAAAATATGGTGACCCTAAATGTCTAAAATGAGTTGCAAAAGGTTTGCTTTACTCAAAATGATAAATTTGCATGATTTTACTTTATTAGTTTGAGTTAATATGCAAATTAGTAACTGTAAATAAAGAGAAAGAAGTAAAGCAAAAGGTTTGCTTTACTCAAAATAATAAATTTGCATGATTTTACTTTATTAGTTTGAGTTGATATGCAAATTAGTAAACTGTAAATAAAGAGAAAGAACGGAAGGAAGTGAGCGAGGTAGGGAGGAACTAGGCCTAGGATAGGAAGGAAGAAAATGATAGAAATTGGATGATAGAAACTAGAAAGGATGGAAACAGGAAAAAGGACTGATTTCCATAGTTTCCATGTAAAAGATGAGAACATTTCAGAATCTAGAGGTCTATATTATATATCTCATTCATGTGTAGATTCTAATTAGTTCTTGTGGTTTTTCTTGTGCACTTTGGTTGTAGCCTATAATATACTTGATGTGCAAGTTTTAAAGGATTAGTCCACCCCAACAAAAAGTCGATTTGAATGAAATGAGAAAAATCCAACAAGCAAAAATTGAAAATTTCATCAATATTGGATGTAAAATAAGAAAGTTATGACATTTTAAAGTTTTGCTTAATTTCACAAAACGGTTATATGCACATCCTGTTCGGTATGCAAATGATGAGACTGAAATTGTAATGTTTTCTATTTTTTAGGGCCACTATTAAAAGTTGCTTGGCAGGCCACCAAAAATATGACATTGAGGATTTTGGTGGATCGATCAGGCCACCAAGAAAAGTTAGTGCGGAGCCTTGTTCATTATATGAAATATTCTAATTTTTCTCCTTATTGTCAAGTGAAACAACAATTAATTCCTCCCTGAACATGGGGAATTAGCCTTGTTTAATACTATATGGTTCAGTCAAGTTGGTCCTTATTGTCAAATCTGTAAAATACGAAATATTGCAAGCAAAAACAAAAGAACTACATGCAGTGAGTGAGGGACATCATCGACTACAGGTCTCACTTGCATGTCACTGAGTTGTGCATATCACTGCTTCGTGAAAAAGTGAAACCTTAAAATGTCATAACTTTCTTATTTACTTCTGATTTTGATGAACTTTTCAGCGTTATGCTAGTTTGATTTTTCTCTATTTATTCAAATCTACATTTTCTGGGATGGACTTGACCTTTGAATTTACGCATAAACCAGAAAATATAGGAAAAAGAGAATGTTTTCAGAATACAAATTTTACATTCATTGTCTCACCAAGTTGACACATAATAAGTAAATGGAGAGAATTTTATATCTAAATTGTGTGCACATGGGCAATTCCAGCGTAACGGACATGACGTTCAGACAAATTTTTGTAATTCAAAGGTTTATACAGTAGAATTAGCAGTCTTTTGATAATTGCTACTGAGCTTATCAGACACATTTGAGTATCATTTACATACACATGAAATTTCAAATCGTTTTGTTGAACAGTTGCAGAGAAATTGCACTCTTTGTCAGCGTAACGGACATGACACGAAATGGATGAAGCATTTTTACCTCCTATTGCTTATCAAAATTCCTGTGAATTCTTAGATTGCATGCACCTGACGCTGGTGTTAATTTAACCTTAAGATCATGCTCTATCCATAAAATGGTGTTTAACAAAAGTTTTACAGTGCATTCTGTATTCATAGCTCAAAATGTAGCGTAACGGACATGACACATGAAGCGTAACGGACATGACAGTTTCGTCCACTTTTTGTAAGCGAATATAATTATTTCTTTTACACCAGTTAACGACAGTTAATGATTATTTTCCAGTTACTACCATCCGCCACATCTAATTAAAAGAGAAAAAGTTGATAGTAAAGATTATTTTTTATTCATGGCTTACTATTTGACAATATACACTAGCGTAACGGACATGACACCCTTCCGAAGTGAACTTCATCAGCACTTCTTAGTTTCAAAATGAAAGAAATATGAATAATGAATGTAATTATGTAACAGCAAAGTACCTTTACTAACATTCTTAAGAAAAAAATGTAGATATTATTGGCACTTTTGGCAGGTATTATTAATTCAATAGCTATAGCCCACATGACAATTTTATATAGAAAACAATGCTTTAATAGTACCATAGGCACACTGAGAAGAGCAAATCGCATTTTTTGTGAGAAGAAAACAAAATGTACCAGACCTGTATAAATCCAAGATGAACATACACCTGTATTATAAAATGTATTTTATGATAAAGAATATGTACTAGTATTAATGTCAGTTTTAAGATTAAAAAAATTATATTAAAAAGTATTTTAAAATTTAATAGCAGTACCTGGAAACCAGTCTTTCATTATCGATTATGTATGAGTTGAAAGGTAATTGGAATGTTTGTATATAAATCGCTTCTGAGATTTTTTCATTCAAAATAAATATCATCCTGAGTATAATCATCCTTTCATCAAATCTTGGATGTTCTAAATCTTACGATCTTGCTTGCTGACAAATGTGGCTGTATCTAATTTTGTTGCATTGTCAGCGCTGCTTGTGTACAAATGAAGATACATCATTCAAATCGTGATTATGGCTGACCAAAATACTATGATGACATAATTTATTGATCACGCCACATTCCTTCCACAGCCTCTTTGCTTTGTGATATTAAGAAGTGCCACTGTAGATTCATGGATTCATAGAGCTACATCATGTAACACAGATATCTGAATACAAACTTGTTTTAAATGTGAGCCAGTGCCATCACTGAAGAAGTTGAGGGTTGGTGAAAGTCAGATACTTTGAAGCAATGTCATCAAAGATCTCATGAATTCACAAGTTGGAGTTTTATCATGCTCCAAACTGTCAGTGCAAACACCTAAGATAACCAATTATTGTTCACACACAAATGATGCAGATTGTGATCTGAGTATGTTGCCAGATTTAGCTGCATCTTATCCTAATATTATGTGGCATACCGTTAATTCTCAGAAAAATATACCAGAACAAGAGCTGAACTTTCATCATTCACCAACTTCTAAAAATAGCTTGAATGACATGCAGATTCTAGGAGTTATTACATCCAGCTATCCTCAAGCAATTGAGACTGACCACAGTCTGTGACACTGAGCCTAATATTTTGTTTTTGTGAATGCTGCCTTTTGTCATATATTAGGTGTCATGTCCGTTACGCGAATTGTCATGTCCGTTACGCCATTTTTATGAAAATGAGAAGTGGTCAGGGAAAATGATTGCTGCACATGGTAGGGGGTTTAATTCTAACATAGAATCTGAATCTGCAGTACCTTCAGACAAATTTCCTGTAAGCTGTGAAAACTTTAAGTGAAAAACGTAACGGACATGACACTGATAATGGTAAAGAAATCACATAAATCTGAAGATCGATTTCTCTAAAATTGATGAATGGCATGAAATATAACGATGATTTTCTGTTGATTTAAACATTAATCAACTATACAAAAGTTAAAAGAGACCTGTGGGACCTTATTTGCTTTTAGTAGAGACAGGAAAGATGAATTGTTTAAAAATAGCCACATTTTTTAGATTTTGCAATTTATTATTTTATTTTTTTGATGATGGAAAATTTTTTTTTTTAATCAATATTGTGATTTTTCTATTGGAAATTGAAACTTTATAGATTACTTTTTAAGAAAATTTGACTGCTTAAGTGAAATCTGAAACTTTATTTTTTCTCGAAAGTGAACATTTTCCATGGAATTGCCCACATGTGGATGTTTATCTGTAACCAGCCACGCCGCGACCTGGATTCATTTCTAACTGAAAGTGGTGTGTACAGTGCATGCTGTGTGTATACTCTCAACATGGCGAGATAATGCCATGTTGGCATACAACTTTTTGTATGTCCACTTGGCAAAATAACATATCTTGCCATTTTGACATGACTGGGACTAGTTGGATCTTGCAATGTTCACATACACTGTACAACTTTTGAATGTCGACTTGGCACTTACAAGCTGCCATACAGCTCAGAGCTCCCAGTGTCCAAAAGTTTTGGACATGCTCTGGCAAAAACCAAAAAGTGATGTTAGATTAAAAATGGTGAGATTGTTTCTGAGAAAGCATGCATTTACATTCTGAGCATGCTGAGAAAGCCATGGTGTAATTTCCTTCAGCAAGAAACTCATCCACATTGTGCTGCACTCAACCCAGGTGAGGTGAATAGGCACCCGGTAGGAAGAAATTCCTTGAATGCTTGAGCGCCTAGGCAGCTCAGCTAAAGCCGGGGTAATAATAGCAGGGCCCGCTGGTAGAACAGTTTTCGAAACTGAAGTGGCTACCCTGGGTAAATATACCTATATCATTATCATGAGACATAATGCTTTTTGTTCTTTAGGAGTTTATGGCACTTCTAGGAAGCCCAAGAAGTTTCTTGAAGAGAGAGTACTACGTAGGCAGAGACAACAAACTCAGAAGTTGGGTGACCATGCAAAAAATCACAACCTGATGGACATTTTTACGTTTTTGTACACGGTTTATGAAAAAAGAAAGTGGGCTGAAGCCCCCATCCCCCCAACGAGGGGAAGAGAGTTTTCTTAGCGTTTGGTGGATTTTCGGCTTCCTTCATTTAACTTTTCTTACATTTTCTGCCTTAGAAAACAAACTTGCAGTCGGTATGGATTGTCCCACTGTAAATTCTACAATCTGAGGTGATTGCACATTGGTTCAGGGACAGTTTACTTAGCTTTTTTTAAAGAATTTTTATTGAGGTAGCCTACAGATTAGATACAAAAACTCTCAACATCTTATTCAACAAAGAACATATAATTTTCTTCTCAAAAGAAAATTCTTTTCATACTAATTAGGACAACTTTCAAAGAATAGATTTTCTGCAAAATAACTTCGGGCCCTTTAAAATCTACACTGTGATGTGATTGCAAATTGGTTCAGTGACAGTTTACTTAGCTATTATTGCATATTGATTATATAGTTATTTTTACAATACAGATTAGGTACAAAACTCTCAACATCTCTTTCAACAAAAACATATGATTTTCTTCTCAAAAGGAATTTCCTTATACTAAATTGGACAAGTTTTAAAGCAGATATGAACCAATAGCGCCATCTCGAGTCCTCAACTTATAATATCTGGCCAGTTTCCCGACCCATAATGCTAGTGTAGTCTAGTATTAATAGAGACCCACTTGAATGATAACATGCTAATTAACTACTCAATACATTTATACCGCAATAATTATGTTACCAAGTAGCAAAACAGTTACTTTTTCCTCTCAAAACATTTTAGTTTCTCTATACAAATACAATTATGGGTCAATTTATTCTCTGTAGTATTAATAGATATTCCTGAAAACATATAAATTGAGACTATGCATTTATAACACACAGTCAATGAGAGACCACACACAGTTCACTCCCCCTGTAAAGAATAGATTTTGTACAAAATAACTTTATTAGGGTTGCAAAATAAATTGTTTTATTCACTGCTTGTACACTGATGCTCATAATGTGTTAAAAACTTACATTAAACAAAAATGATATCCTACCTTGGTACTTGAATAAATGTATGGGAGGACCCAGAGGAGAAAATTACCAGAAACAAAACGGTAAAAGTTTGGAAGATATGGGACAATGAAGTATAGAGACAATGAAGAATAGGAATATTTTGAAATTGAGATCACTATGACTATCTTAATTCAGATTGGCAACTTGGTGTGTAGATTTTTACAAGCGACAAGGACAAGTCTCCTTTTTGTCGTGTGATCTGGAGTTTTCAGTTTCTCCATGGGACCTTTGTGTATATTATAAAGCATAATTTTACGCCCTTATTATGAACGAAAGCAATAACTTTTGGAAAAAAGCAACAATTAAGTCATTTTGTGTAATAAAATGGAAGAGTTGTTTCTACCCTAAAATATCTCATTAGCATCACCTATTGTACATAATACAAATAGCGAATAGGCATGAGTGCGATGGTGCGAGATTTCGCATGAGGTGAAAGAAAGATGCTCTATTCAACTCGGCTCACGCCTTGTTGAATAGAGTGTTTCTTTCTTTCACCAAATGCGAAATCTCGCACCATTGCACAAATAAGAATATTTGCTATTTGTGCTGTACAACGCCTCGGAGTTTAGCGAATTTATGAAAAAACAAAGAGTTTTCCCTGCAGGAATCTATGAAAAGGGAGCATAAATAGTGAAAGCGAAAATCCAACAAGCGCACACGCCTCGGGCAGCATTGCGCGTTTAGCCAGCAGGCTATACGTGTATTTCACCTTCATTTTTTACTGAGCGCAATGAATTGAATCGTATTGTGACGTCACCATCTAAAGCCGTACAACGGTACATTTTGGATGTTACGTCCTGTGTGCAACGGTACGAATGTTTGACATTCAGTCTCCCATTTGCTTGCGTACAACAAGCTTTGTACAATTGTATTAATTCTATATAGCATATATCAGAAGTCCCCAATTTTAAAAGAATATGGAACTTTCTTATTTTCGTCCAATTCTGTTCATACTGTCATTTCTCTGATTCTCTGAATTTTCCTCTCTCCTTTGAAAGAAAACAACTTTCTACTTGGGTTTGATCCCCTTTAATCACATTCTGTGTGAAAATGAACTTATAAAAATAAAAATGAATAAAATGAAATTATAAAAATAAAGTTGATCTTTCCGATCATACATGAGAGCATAAAAGCACTATTGCCACTTGTCCAAAGAGTGAAGAGTCACTCAAGCTCATGGAATTGATTTTACTATTAACAACTTTTGGTTCTCGTTTTTAGCACTGCTTTTTCTTCAAATTGTTCATCACTTAAGTAGTGTCAAAAGCACAATTTGCAAACGGTTATTCATATATTTTTATTAATTTCAAAATCAGGGTTCCCACAGTCATGGAAAATCCTGGAAAAATTTGTGGTCATGAAAAGTCAGGGAATTTTGAAATTTTTGTGGGAAACCTGAAAATGAATTAATAGGGATTTTACTGCGAAATATGCACACTCTACACAGGAAAAAGGGTGGAAAAGTCTAGCAATTTTGCATCGTGATTATTTGCACACCTGTGCCACATTTACCTTGGAGTGAAATATATCAAATATTTGGACAAGTCAATTTGTGTGCTTTTAATAGAACTTAAGAGTACAAAAAGGAAGAACTCTAGTCAGCTAATGGCACAAATTTGCATTGGTTTGCCAACTAATTTTGCTCAAAACCCTTTCAGTCACCATATGCATAGTCGCATCATTTACATGCACGTTCATCAATATTCAATCAATATTGGGGTTATGTTTAATCAGACCATACATGTATTGCATTTGCACACAGATGTTCTCAGTCAGCGTCTATTATGCATGAGATTTTATGTGGTGGTTACGGCCATATACTTCCAAAGTTGGATGGAGTCAGGTCCCTTTAATTATTACAGAGTTTATCCAGTTCACTTTTAGTGGCATAAAATATTCGTGCAAGGGAGAAACATATTGAAAAAAAGTAATATGGGTATTGTGACATACATGTAAGCTCACTTATTAGATATCCATTACATCTTACTACAACCTTTTCCCAAAAAAATAAGGCAAAATGTTGAAAGTTAAAAACAAAATGGTCCTCTGAACTGGGTCACTGAATTCGGTGGAGTCACAATACTGTGTGCCATCTATCGGTTGCAGCGGACAGGCCGAAATTCGCAATGCATCATGGGAAAAAGTCGACATCTGTTGCGCATGCTAGTACTAAAGTGCTGGCCGACGCGGCTAAACCGGATATGCTGTGTACTAGGGTCCAAGAGGTAGGAGAGAAATTGGCGCTCATATTTCTTTGCGAAACTTTTGGTGAATTCTTGCCATATGGTTTTCATTTTTGAAGCACTAGCACTGTGCGCTGCCTGCGTCTGCACGCGATGTCGACCACAAAGTTAGAAATTTGGCCCGTTCGCCGCAACCGATCGATGGCGCACCATATTCTGAATCCACCGAATTGGTTGGAACCTGCCCAGGAACGTGGATGTGAACGGGTTCCCATTGAGCAAATTTATAAAAAAAAACAGCCCGTAATCAATCTTGTTTGTGTGCTCTTTGTGAATGATGATTAATTGTACACGTAGTATGTTTTCATACACTTATGTACGGTGTGGATAACTGGATAAACAATCAAGGATTTTAAAAGGGTATGTTTTTCCACGTGTGTGTGTGTAAAAATAGAAATACAATTTTTTCCAACTTTATGAAACCACAATGCATGTTACCAGTGCTCTTTTTGTTTTTATTTCACACCTCCGAAATGATCTAAGAGCCCTGGAAATTGTCACAGGTTTCAAAGTAAATTGTAATACAATGAAGCGAGTTTGGCTAGTGATCTTAGAAAGTAGTCGTGGAAAGTATTGTATTCATTTTCTCTCTGATTTCAAGCTTATATATATATATAATTCACCCCAATTTCATCAACCAGCTTGGGAATTAAATTTTTTGTATTTTTTATAGAAGTGTTATTTTATTAAACTCCTACATGAACTGTACCGTTTAGTGAGAAACTCCTTTCAAATTGTGAAGATAATCAATATTATATTATTTCCACTTCCACTAGATGAACACTGTGAAATACAACCTCAAGTACGTGTCGCTAGGCGTCCTGATCGTCCAGACGACGACCCTCGTCCTGACGATGAGGTACTCTCGGACCGTTCAATCAGAGGGACCTCGCTACCTCAGTTCCACGGCTGTCGTGTTGGCTGAATGCATGAAGATAGTTGCTTGTATATTGCTTGTATACTTCCAAGAAGGTGAGTTGTGGTAGTTTTGATGGTGTAGTGCCCCCCCCCCCCAACACTCATCAAGCAGATAAACATTTTAAGCATTATATATATAGATATATGCTTATTAATAATTCTAATAACATGCAACATTTACATAGCGCTTAATACAAATGTTTCTAAGCGCTGCATACTATTACCCCGGCTTTAGCATGGCTACCCTGATCAGGCGCTCGAGCATTCAAGGAATTTCTTCCTACCATTTACTGCACCTGGGTGGAGAGTGGCACATGTAGGTAAATGCCTTGCCAAAGGATGCAAGTGCTGCAGTGGGCTTTGAACCTGGACCTTGTGGTTGAAAGTCCGGAGACTTATCCACTGAGCCACAACACCTCTACATTCCAGATTCTTGGAGAAATACTGTGTAAAGATGGAATGGGTAGAGTTTTGTCTTCCTATCAATAGTATCATGGCGTTTTGGAACAGAAGCCAACAAAATCATACCCCTTATTACAGGTATTTGGAAGGAAATCTGATAAAGATACCCCCTCCCCCCAGGAAAAAAATGGAAAAAATCTGGATTGTGTTTTGGAAGATTGTAGTTCTACCCTTTAATTAAAGATATTTCTAGAAAAAGTGCCACAAGTTAAGTAATTTAAAAAACAAATCCTGAATGTAGCCTCTAAAATATGTAATATTTATGTGATACAGATAACTACCCGAGGGCGGGGACATCTTATGATAAATCAAATCAGTGATGCAATAGATGGTTCTTGCCATGACCCTTTTGTGACATGGAGCCTTATGTCTTGGAAATGTCAAACATAAACCACTACTGTGCTTTGTCTGTTTCATTTTGCAGGGGGCGGAACGATTGATGGCTTTGCGAAGGTGATGAGAGAAGAAATCGTTAACAAACCCATAGACAGCCTCAAATTGGCAATACCATCCGGTCTGTACACGCTTCAGAACAATCTTCTCTTCCTTGCTCTCTCCCATTTGGACGCAGCAACATACCAGGTATTTTTTGCATTTCGCTGCTATGGTGAGAAGACCTTGCATCTCATATTCAAATTCAAATGTTCAGGAAAGATAGAAAAAACATGGCTGCCATTATCAAATACCAGTTGGTATAGTCTTCCTCCCCTTCGATGCTACAGTCGCATTAAGAAACGGACTCCAAACCGACCAATGGTATGCCATTGAAATAGCATAGTATCTGTGATCAGTCTAGGTCGGTTTTGTTTGTGTGAGTGACTGTAGCATTATCAATTCTTGCAAGGAATGACTGAAGGGGCCCGCAGTATGGTTTACAGTACATTTCATCAGTGATCTAGGATTTCTTAAATGAGTGGGCCGTTTCCTCCAGATTATCCAGACAAGGCCACTGCCCTTCGAAAAAAAAATCAATCAATCAATCAAATGAATGAATGAAATAATGAATGAATAAAATAATTAATGAATGAAGATATAAATGAATATATTAAAATATATAAATGAATGAATGAACAAACAAATTAATAGGCAAATAAATAAAATGTATATATGCATACAAAAATATATAAATGAATGAATAATTAAAAGAAGTAGACAATAATATTAAATATGAAAAAATATAAAAAGCTATCACTTCGAAACATAGAGGCACTTACCATGTAAGAGGAAGCATATTCCCAACTTAAGCTTGATGGGTTGGGGCTAATGCCCCCTTCTCTCTGTTTTCCCGTGCCACCCTTGATCCACCTGTTTGCAGGCGTGTATTTATGTAATTGCAGATAAATCTTTTTTCTTTGTGAATCTATCCAAATAGGTGACCTATCAGTTAAAGATTCTGACAACGGCCATGTTTTCAGTGTTCATGTTGGGCAAGCAGCTGAATGCATCAAAGTGGATCTCTCTAATCCTTCTAATGGCAGGGGTAGCTTTGGTCCAGGTAGGTAATCACTTAAGATCCCTGTCACATTGTTCCGGGCAAGCCTTGCGCGTGACTTGCTTGTGACAATTTTTGCTACCTGCAGTTCATCCGCATTGATAGTATAGCATCTCCCACGTAGTTTCCCTCAAAAGCATATAATAAATTGCCACAGGAAAGTTTCCAACATGCTCAAAACTTTGTTTGGGGTGATTGCTCGTAATTCATCCACAAGGATTGAACGGAAAAATGTCACAGTAGGTGGTTTCAAACCGCCTCGATCACAAGAATCCCCGTTAAATTACGAGAACATTTTTAGGCTAAAAAATACCCATTAATTATTCCTGCATTCAGACCGCCACGAAACATACACTTCGGGATAAATTCCTGAAGTTAGGAGCATGCGCAGTATGGTCTAATAAGCAGGCAAGGCGCGAGATTCAAAACTACTAGCCCAGCAGCCACCCATGGCGCCGCACCCAACGACACGCTGGGCTAAAAGTTCCCGTAATTTGCTTTCACATCGCCAAAATTCCTGCGACCTTGGAAAAATCCCTGCGAAAGTTCTCGTAATTTCGCCAAGTACCTACTATTTCGCGGGTATTTTCTTTCGGGGAAATTACGTTACGCGTAGTTTGCTTTCACATTACCAAAATACCTGGTATTTTCTGATCGGGGTAAATTTCCCGATCAGAGAATACCTGGAACTGACGAACTTCGAGGCGGTCTGAAACCACCTAATAACTGATATATTAAGCTAGCAGTCTCCATTCACTGGCAGCTCGTTTCCTGGTGAGAATCAACTGTAGCCTTGCATGTACCTCACCGTACGTTCAGTGATTTTATCAAAATAGTGCCTTTAATCTGTCGTTTGATTGTAAAGCTGATACTTACAATTGATCATGCAAAATAATCAATGCAATCAATTGTAGAAATAAGCCTCACGATCAACCGCTAATTTTGTGTTATGAGACCCAGGTCTCTGACCGTTACCATAGTTACAATGACAAATTTTCAGTGCTGAGAGGCTTCTGTTTTCATAAAAACATCTTGTCAGTGATTTCACTGACAAATATGCTCTGAGCCAATTAGATACAAGATTTCAGTAACTTATAACATAGGTCAGTGAAAATGACCTGGTGCAATGAATGTGTGGGGGGGGGGGCAGGTGGGTTGTTGGTGAGGGCTGACACCTTAATCTCACAAATGGTGTCATTGTCAGATAGTGCAGCCCTTAGATACGGATTAATGAGAATTATTAATTTGATAATTTTTTTTCTTCATTTTAATCTACCTTTTTGTGTGTATTTACTTTAATCAATTTTACTTTAATCAAATTTAATGTGAAACAATGTAAAAGCATTTGTAATTCAGCCTTTGGCTGCAAGAATGTGTTGAAGTATCAATAAAGTCCATTATTATTATTATTATATCTTGATTTTTGTTTACAGATGCCATCAGAAAGCAAGCCAAAAGAAACGGAACAATCGATGTCATCGGAGCTGATCGGTCTGATAGCGGTTCTGTGTGCCTGCTTCTCCAGTGGGTTTGCAGGGGTTTATTTTGAGAAGATCCTCAAAGGCACCAAGCAATCATTATGGCTCAGGAATATACAACTAGGTAGGTCTGGAGGATGGTTACAGCAATCAAACTCTTCATGGCGGTTATGTCTACCTCTTTCGAGATGGAAGATTCTTCAAAACTTGTTAGTTTGTGACCAGTGCAGTCTATAATAATAGGCATTTGTATAGCGCCATCTATCTAGAAACAATCTATTCCGAGGTGCATTGTTGTTGTTATTATTATTACCCTGGCTTTAGCTAGAGCTGCCTTTCAGCGCTCGTGCATTCAAGGAATTAATCATGCCGGGTACCCATTCACCTCACCTGGGTTGAGTGCAGCACAGTGTGGATAAATTTCTTGCTGAAGGAAAACACGCCATAGCTAGGATTTGAACCCACAACCCTCTGTTTGAAAGGCGAGTGTCAGAACCACTGCACCAGGAGGCACCCACCTACATCATTTTATGTGCCATTTACAGTTTATATACAAAATATTTACTCATCAATAATGACTATCAGTCTAGTTATATATCAAATTCTTGATAATTAGCTTCTTTGTTTTTTTAATGACTTCTGCTTATGAATCAACAGCTCCTTGTTATTGCGAATGGATTTCTAAATTAAATCTGAACCTCTCTTTCTTGTCAAAACTTACTCGGTGAATGAATATTTTCACTTTCTTGTTTCCGAATTGCCTCAAACAATGAGTAAATTTCAAAGACACTTGTACGTAAACGTGTCATTCTGAAGTGTAAATCCTTATCTCATTGGTCAGGTTACCTAATCTATATCTGCCCATAACCTCACGATTAAGTTGCAAATAAGGCTATTGGGTCGTTGTAAGAATCGTATGATTAATTACAAATATATTTGAGGTCCCCAAATCATCTATTCAATTTGCAATTGATTGCTGAACTGCTTTTTGAAATTAAAATTTTTAGCTGATTTCCTACAGCTAAAATTGATCACTAATCGCAGATATTTTCTTGCAATACCCCCGTGCAGGGTGCTACATAAGCACTTGCCCGATTGCCCGAGGCAAGTAAAAGTTAGAGTCGGGTAAGTGTTTTGAAGTAAAGACCAAAACTACTTGCCCGAATTTGGGCAAGCAAAATTCACACAGTAGAAAGCAACATTCTCACAGTAGAATGACCAAAATTAGGGTCGATATGATATTATATTGACCCTAATTTTGGTCATGGCAGGAAAGATAAAATCACTTTGGAAAAAGAAATACAATAACAAGGTAGATATGTTCATGTCAAAAGAGAGAAAAAGGTAAATGGTTTATAAAACCACAAAACTTTCTTTTGAAGAGGTAAAACTTTTTTTCAAGGATTTTTTCAGGCAAGTGAAATAGATTTTCGGGCAAGTATATTCCAACTATTTGAAAATTTACTTGCCCGACTGGGCAAATGCTTCTAAAAAGTTATGTAGCACCCTGCCCCCATGTGATATTGATTTGTGAAACCAGTCAAATCTCTTGATACAGAGATTTTTTTCATGTTAAAGATAAATACCAGTTGTGGTAACGATCTCAAAATGAGTTCGAACAGAATCCAATAAATTACCACTCAAGTGTTGTTGTTTTTTAGTACAAAAAATATGTGCCAAATGGCTCTGGAAGAAAATGCATAATTGCTGAGAAATGAGCAAAAAAAATAAGCACGGAATTTCATCAAATGTCAGGTATTTTTCCAAGTGATATTGATGCAGTGTCCCACATGTGCTTTTCTGTGTTAGTGATTATCAGAATTATCGGTTTTGAGCTAAGATTTCATGATTTCACAAAGATAGGTTTACATTAGTGTTCCAGATCTAGTATATGATAATGTGTTGAAAACTAACCTTGATATAAATGACCTTCTCATTAAATAAATGTTTGCTGCAACTACTTTATTTTACCTTTAATATTTCTTTCCGTTTCATCTATCTCTTACCATATAGCTTTCTTTGGAGTAATCTTTGGTCTCGGTGGTGTTATAGGAAAAGATGGATCGAAGGTTGCAGAGGATGGTTTTCTTCAAGGATACAATACGATCACATGGGTAGTAGTGATATTACAGGTCAGTATTCCCTACTGTCTGTCATTCAGGGGAGCATTTCATGAAATAAGTAATCAGTGGTTTTCACTGACTTATTTGTTATAAGCTACTGAAATCCTTGCCTCTGATTGGCTCAGAGGAAATTTGTCAGTGAAAATTGCTGACAAGGTGCATGATGAAAACACACTAGGAGAAGGAACGGGAATATTTCACAGTCAGTCACCTTTACTATCAACTGTTACAAGCTACTGAAATCCATGCATCCGATTGGCTCAGAGCAAATTTGTCAGTGAAAATCTCTGACAAGAGAATTCATGGAACATTTTCCCTAGTGTTAATGCGAAGGCAAAGTCCACCCCAATAACTAGGAGACGGAACAGGGGAATATTTCACAGTCAGTCACTTTTACTATCAACTGTTACAAGCTACTGAAATCCATGCATCCGATTGGTTCACAGCAAATTTGTCTGTGGAAATGACTGACAAGAGGCTTCATGAAACATTTTCCCTAGTTTTAAAGATAAATTCCAGTTGTGGGAACGATCTCAAAATGACTTTTTACAGAATTTAATATAATGATCACCAAAGTGTCTGTTTGTATGAATAAAAAATATGTGCCAAAGGATTCTGGAAGAAATTGTGTAATTGCTGAGAAATAAGCAAAATAAGCGCGGATTCGGTCACTTCCGTCGGGTCTTTATTCCAGCAATAATAATACACTGTCCCACGTGTGCCTATCTGTGTTGGCGATCTTCAGTGTGATCGTTTTTTTAGCTAGATATTATGATTTCACAAAGTTCAGTTTATGTTACTGTACCAGATCTAGATCCACGATGATATATCAATACTTTACCTTGGTTTTACAGACTTTCTCACGAAATCAGTGTTTTACTGCAACTATACGTTCATTTAGCTTTAATGCAAAGTCCCATCCCAATTATGTGAATAGATAACAAAAAATGCATTGTAATGAAAATTACCTCCAGGAGTGGATGTAAAATGAGAAAGCTTCACAATAATCATGTTTTATAATGTAATCTTTTGCATACATTGACGATGTTTTCCATGTACATGTGTGTTGTATGAGCCATATTTTTATGTGATTCATTTGATACAATAATTACTTTCCTCTCTTTTTTTACTTATTGTTTCAGGCCCTTGGAGGTCTAATTATAGCAGCCGTCATCAAGTATGCAGATAATATATTGAAAGGATTCGCTACATCGTTATCAATCATCTTATCAACTGTAATCTCTTATTACCTGCTGCACGATTTTACTCCCTCGAGGTATGTATCTACTTTTTCAGGGCCCCCAAGCACTGGCGTACAGATGGGGAGGGGGCGTTGGGGGGCCAAGGACCCCCATAAATTTTTACGATGAACAAAAAAAGGAGAGGAAGAAGGAAAACAGTGAAATATGATATAATTTTCTGAATATCAAACCCAAATCTGTATAAAAAAAAAATAGATTTTTGCATTAAAAAAAAAAAAATTTGCTCGTTCCCTTTGCTTGCTCGCTGTGTTTTAGAAATTTTTGTCAAATACCCCTTGCCTGCCCCCTCAAACTTTTTGGTCCGTTATGCCACTGCCATCAAGGAAATCAATTGTGATTTGCTACCCCAAAACTCACAATAAATCACCAAAATGTTTCAGAAATGTATAAGCACCAACCAATGAATGCATATACTTAGTACTCCATCCACCTCCCCCCAGCACAAAGTTTTGCAATGAACTACATTATAGCAATGTCCTATCAAGATCTTTTTTGCATCCACGTACTTATCATCATACCCACTGTCCACCAATCGGCATTTATCAGGGTTCCCAGCCCATCAGGGAAAATTATTTTACTTTTTTCCAGTCAGGGAAAATAAAGGAATTTGATAAAAAAAATACCTCAAATTAGGGAAAAATGCCTCAAATGAGGGAAAAATCAGGGAATTTTGATTGGCCCAAAAGTTGAAAGCACGGTAGTCGGTCAGACTCTGTTCTATTTTGTTGGATATCAAAACAACATCCAATGAATGACTGGTTGTGGTGGTGTTGCAATGTTTACTTATTAGTTTTACACTATTGTTTTTATACTGAAAATACATGTAATTCACTGCAACAACTTAGAACACATGTGAAACTGGGAATGGGTTTAAATAATTATCAGGGAATTTTTAAACTTCATCAGGGAAAAATCAGGGAATTTTGTTTTCGTGAAAAGCTGGGAACCCTGTTGATGTTAGATGTTTCTTATTGGATTATGAAGAACTAAAAGCAAATTTTCCTATTGAATATACTTATAATCTTTCATGTCATCGATGTTACCTGGTAGATGTAATTTCTTGAATGCAAAGAGCACTGCTGATTAAGTTGTAGCTCGAGATAAAGCTGGGATTATTATATCATATTGGATGAATGGAATACCAGAAATTCCAAGGGTTACGGCAAATATTCCATGAATCGCAGATGAGTGGAATATTTCTGGTATTTCATGAAATAAACCCATCCAATATAATTATCATAATCATTTTATATTTTTGCTTCAACGAGTCATGTCACTTGTTACAATCAGTTAATATGGCCTCACTTCATAAGGTCATCGTAGAAATGCGACTTAAATGTAGTTCATTGTGACATCATCAAGTGTCATTGTGCTCTATGCTGCGTTTATTGCATTCATTGTTCTACGCATTGTATTATTATTCACGCATTCGCTTTAGACTGTTGAATACGGTCTCATATTCATCAGCAATTTTGTACAGGTGCCTATGGGATATTTGTTGGATTTAAGTCCTTTTAGGAATACGCTCTCGTATTGAACAGGCGATTGATGCTGACCAAAATATGCGTTTTTAATGCATCGCTAAAACAGTATATGTAGATAATGACTGTAACCTTTGTATCCTCTGGCCAAAAGCACAGCACAAATCAGGTATTATCATTATTACTACGTTTTTCTTCTCTCTTCAGCTATTTTTTCATCGGAGCTGCATTTGTCATTTCAGCGACGTTTCTCTACGGCTACGTTCCTAAGGTAACTCTGGATCCCAAAGGATCAGAAAATGTTTAGTCATAAGCATCACGCTAAAAAAACTTATACGAAATATTATACAATGGTTTGAACGGTGTGCGTGTGTGAACATGCATTGTGCAGCTATCTCTGGATGGAAATGGTCACGCAATGTTTATTCTAAAGATATCATATCCAAGTGCTTTGGAAGCGCATAAATGTTTATTCTAAAGATATCATATCCAAGTGCTTTGGAAGCGCATAGGGACGTTATGACATAATGTGATATACGCTATACAAGAACTGCGTTATTATCATTTAAAAATGTTTACAAAACTTTGAAAAATATACGGTAATCACCTTTTTTTAATGGTGTGTGTGAAATTCTACTCATGTAATTTGCAGCTGTTTTTCTTCTGTGAAGAATATGTTATAACGTTTATAAGAATATTGTGCAAATAGTCTTTTTAAATGTAAAATTTAAAATGTTTCCAATTATGAATATCAACGTTAATTAAAAAAGATTTATTTGGGTTTTTTTTTCAAAAGAAAGCTGATTTCTTGCATATTCCATCTACTTCAAAAGCTTTTTTGTACATACAGGTATACTCATATAATATCCAGAATCATATATTCTATTATGAAATATGAGATAGGTATTTATTATTTAAGCATGTTTTGAAAATCTGTGAATGTACATGTAGTTTTTCATGTAAGGTTTTAGATGAATTACAGACGGAAATGCTGAAAATACATGTCTGTAAAGAGAAAATTAATGAGGTTGTAAATAAACACTCCTCTGTCTTTCATTGCAGTCAATATATTAAACCTATTTGTGTGTGGAAAATATTTAATTTTTTGTTTACACTTAACATTGATTTGGTGTCTGTCATCGGTAAATCTGATGAAAGGGTTCGATAGATTATTGATGAGGTACTTTGAGATATTGTCCTGGGCTCACAATTATGTGGTAACTAGACTTGCAAAGGTTTTGTGAATATAGGCCTGGTGGGTGTTTCATGGAAGTTGTCAGCACTGACTTAATTGTCAGTGCTGACAATTTCAGTGATATCCTTGGTTTTGATTGGCTGAGAGGCACTGGCCTCTGACTGTTACTATGGTAACTGTCGGAGAAAGACAACATGTCAGAGCTGACAACTTTCATAAAACGGTCCCCTGCTGTTTGAAGAGCTACGTAAGAGCCGAGGTGTAAATTTCACCCAAGTAACGGTCCTCATTAAATGATATTTCCCATAGTTTTTGCCTTTGGCAGAATCCCATTTATTGAATGGAATGCTAGATAAATTGTAAATACCTTTATTATTTGCGAGATTGAAACAATAAGTAGTCATATCTTTGGTGTTCAACGTGAGTGAATAAGTTCGCAATCAGAACCAGATGTTTACATCCCAAGAATTAAAGGTTGAAACAATTTAGAGTGCCCAAAGTGGCCAGATTAGGACAGTTATATTTGGTAGAGAGAATTATTTGATAGTACATGTACCTTGATTAATAAGATTGCAATGTGCACTTGTGAGTTATGAAACGCAAGAATAGCACGTTATAGAGCAATTATGGGCGTAAATCTCAGGGAGGACACGGGACGCGTTCTCCCTACCCAAAATAGTAGGGGGGGGGTAAATATCAATTGCCCCCCCTACTATTTTTGTTTTTTAATGATGAAAAGAAATACATCATTCAAAATCGCAAAATCGAAATAAAACATGTATTTTGGACGAGTAGATCTTACTTTTTTGGTAATAACCTTTTTTTTTTTTTTTTTTGCTCCACAAATTTATTTTCAGTCGAAATTACCTTACTTTTGGGGGGGTGATTATCTTTTTTTTTTGCTTGTCAAATTTTCCAGCGCCTTTGGGGAGAGATTTCTGCCCTTGAGAGCAATTTATAATCATAAGTTACACCAGAACTAAAAATGGACTTCAGAATGCCATTCCTGGCCTTCAAAGGAGAAGTCATCCTGGCAATAAGGTGATTTTATTAAAAGCAGAAAATAAGAGAAAATTAAAGGTGAACGTTTGATGAAAATCCATCAAAGAATACGAGAGTTATTGATTATCAATTTGTTAATTTGTGACGCTATATGTGTATGCGAGCAGCTGCCCCATATACATGTACCATTTAATTGATTTTCCATAAATTCCATTTTTTTATAGGACAATGATGAATAAAAATACTTTTCGTACAGAAGGTGTCATAAAATGATATGTCTGAGGATATATCCATTGCACAGATAATATCATTATTAATTTATTTAGAAAATGGTATATTGTGGGATTTATATCACATGACACAAGGAGGAGCTGTACTTCTAAAACATGATATCACAAAGTGAAAATTAAATAAAAAGGGAAAAAATTGTCATTGACGGATTTTTATAAATCTTTACTAAAATACCAGTCTTTCGTTTTCTGCTTTTGTTAGAATCAACTTATCGTCGGTGTGAACTTCCCCTTTAAGTAATATAAATTGTGATTAATATGCATTTTGTCACGGAATATACTTGTTTACATGCATAGAAGACAGAGACATAAAGTTATACACTCCAGTCGAGGTGAGTTTGTTATTCAAATATTTTATTCATTTTGCTAATCCCACTTGATATACTTTAAATGTATCCACCCTCGGTACCGCAAGTGACCTTGTTAACAGTTGGCTTCTTTGTAAATTTGTGTCCAAGTATTTATCAGTGTGCAGTTTGCTCACAATGATTTTTATCTAACTTTTTTATCAGGAATGAAAATTACTTTGATGTGGTGTGCACATAACCTTCTCAGTGTATACCCCCGAATTCCCAACTCAGTGGCTGCAAAACTGTGGAGGGGGTGCTTCAGCCCCCCCCCCCCCCTCTACCATTTTCAATAAATTGGTACCAAAATGTAAAAAACAAATTGCCCTTTGATTGTGATTTTTTGCATGGCCAGCCATACCATACCTTCAAAACCGTTTCGCAACCCCTGTTGCAAATAAATAGCTTGTGTATGATGGGGTGTCCAAACTTCGCGCACTTTTCAAAATTATTTATCAGGCTTAAATTTGTTCACAAAATATTCATAATTTATACAAAACCAATTCAAGAAATAGTTACCACATTTACGGCAAGATCGTAAACTGTAAAATCATGGACGAAAATGTAAAGTAGGTCAAGGGGATTCGCCGGTATCGCGATCTCAAAATTCTATTCCGATCGGCGAATGCGCGCTGTGCTGGAAAACCGTTCAGAAAAAGTGTGACCTAACTTCGCGGACCAAAGTTTTTGTGGACATTTAAACAAAAACTCAAGCTCGAAAAATGAAATATTTATATCAGATTGATGGCAAAATGCTATAGAATCGGTTAGTACCATATTGAACTCACATTTTTGATAATTTCTGCTTGCAAAATGGTGATATCGTGATGCTTGTTGAGAATATCAGATTTCTTCAAAACGGGCGCTAACAGTGACAAATTTGCCGATCTTTTGCCAATATTTTCATGAATACTGAACTCATCCTAAAGAAACTTACACCAAAGGGTAATTTTAGGTCGCTTTTCACGTTGATGATGTCAGATTTTAAGAATATTGGCTAGTTTTTTAGATAATGACCGTCCGCGAAGTATGGACACGCGCGAAGTTTGGACTCACTGCCATACATGTTAAATGCTTCAGATCCTTGTTAAATATTTTCATCTTATGTATAGAAGTATTCTTTATTACAATCACAACTATATATATAATATATCAAGAGTGCCTTATACTCTACAGAATATGTATGTCCTTGTTGTCTTCAGGAAATTGAGCATAAGTTGACTCTGTCTACACAATTGTATTCACCCCAACCCGCACATGAACACACTGAATGTGAGATGAATTTTTAAAAGAAGTTTTTTTATTTTTTATTTTAAGAAGGGCCTGGCGCTTTCCGCCACCTATTAAAGTCACTTGGGGGGTGTTTCGCAAAGATTCAAGTATGACCTAGAGACGCACTTAAATACCGAGTTGCGTGCCGTATGAAAGGCGTGACCGCATTGGTCAGATCGTGCCATGAGGACGCGAACAACTGCGTATCAATCGATAAGATCGCGCCGTTGCATATCATTTACGCATCGGCATTTAAGTGCCACTTAAGTCATACTTAAATCTTTGTGAAACACCCCCTGGTATTGCCCATTCATGTACATGTACCTTGAGACTTTGGCAAGTCTTCCAAAGTTACCACTCTAGTTAATCCAGCGCAACTTTTAGCATCAAAAGAATATTACTTTTCAAAATTATACTTTTCAAAATTATAATTCAATTTTATCACATGAATTCCAAAATACTAAATGATGCATCCCCTGTGCCAGTCCCCTTGCACCCCTACACTACACTTCAGTATAGTGCATCTAGTAGACAAAGCACTTGTTATATATAGTTGCTTCAAGGTTTTCCTAATCTGAATGGCCCGAGTTCACAAAGTTGTTTTTTTTAACCCATGGTTTATGCAGATTTCCTGTATAAATTACACTTATTTACCGCGTATATTAAAAGATTTCAAATGCTGATGCGCGCTTTTGTCACAGTGTGCCAAATTGACGCCTGTTGCCATGGTTCAGTATGCTATTTTATTCATGAGTGTACTGTTTGAAGAGTAGATTCATTAATTCAAAACAGTGGACTCATGAATAAAATAAAATCGCACCTACATAACATGAATTATTCATTAATCAAATATTCATTTATCACAGTGCAGAATGATTAGTAGACAATTTGGAAATTAGACTGAAGTATTAATACTAAAATGATATTTAGAGTAGACTAAGTTGGCATTTGACCAAGCGTAATGTAGACCAAATGGCAATTAGATATAACTGCTAAGAGACCAAATGGCCCGTATTTTGAAGTCGTGTTTAATTCAAACTCTGGTTTAAAGTTTTTTTAAATGGTGACAAATATCTAACAATAGAAGTTACATGTATCAGCTATTTTGACTCAAATTTTTCTTAACTGTCTGGGAAATGATAAGATAATTGTCTTCACCATTAACGAATTAGGAAAGATCATGGTAAACATAAACATTATAAACAAATTTTTGGAATTTTTGGCTCTCCATAATTTTAGCACAGAGTTAGACCGTGTTCTAAGTTAAACCTGACTTCAGAATACGGGCCAATGGGTTTAGCAACCTGGGTTTAGCCCATGTGGTATTAGACTATCTGAGGAATAGACCAACTGCTTGTAGACCGAGTAAATACCATATCTACCACTCACTGCATGTAACCCTTCCTGCTTACACAAGCGTAATTTATCTGAAAAGAGTCAAATTCGTAAATTGCACGTTTTATGGAAAAAAATAAATGCAAAAAAAAACATGAAAACTGATATTATAGTGAAGAAAAAAAATCAATTTGATATCACAATATTAACTTAATTGTGGGGGTTTGCTATTATTTTCAATATTATGTTAATTTTATCTAAAGTTATCAGAATAGAACTGTCCTGGCTGCACAGAAACGATGGTTGCACTTACAATGTGCTAACAAAGGCCCTGTTACAAATTGTCATCCCGCAGAGATGCTAAATGTCACAACGTGTTATATACTTCTTGGTTCAACGTTTGATATCAAATTCCGAAAGATGTGACTGAGCTTACTTGTGCGGCCGTTACTGTTCACTTACATATTCAAAATTACAAATTTTTATGCATACTTTTTAAATAAAGGTTGTTCTTGACAACCTGAAAGCTTGCCATATGCTATCTGACATAGCAACAATCAGTTTATGAATGAAAATAATTTTCAAATATTTATGTTTTGTCTCCTAAAAGTATTCCAAAATAAAATTAAAATTTTTACTTTAGTAATACTATGCTTTACTTTAACTATAGTAAAAACTATACAGGGAATAATTTTCATGGTATCGCATCATAATTTGCTCCATATTTTAATATAACTGCTATACAAACTTTCCTTGGTAATAGCTGGGTTTTTTTTTTTTACATAGGTCTGTACAGAACATAGTTGAAACATTTTCTCTATCAACCAGAAATGCTAATCAAATTTGAAAAGTAAAATAATTCCCTGCTATAGAATACTAATGATAATGATTATTAAATCAATGCTAGTAAGTAATAATATTAGTACATTTAGTAATAGTAATGATGATGATGACAATGATTATAAAGGAAGATAATCAAATAGATACTTGTTCTATATTTTCAGAATACATATTATGTTGTTAAGATTGAAAGATATCCTACAATATACTTCTGATAAGATTATCACCGCTGTTTTTCCTCTTCACCATTACTTGGCCCACAGATGATGGACAGGAACAGTGATCTTCCATTCAATATGCCCTACACTACAGTGTACATAGCTGCCATCAGCCAGTTTTTGTTTTCCCATGCCCGTATTCTGAACCAGGGTTGAAATTAAAGCCCGGTTTAAAGTTGTGGTTTAAGTATGGAGAGCCGATTGGGGCACAAATCCCTAACAGTACATTTTGAGTGTATCAACTCATTTGACACGCATATTGATCATAATTGTCTGGGAATGATAAATGAAGTATTTTGAAGTATTTCTCTTCATTATGTAAGCAAAAAGAAACAAAATAGTAAACATTAGAAATATACAATATAAACTGAATTTTGTAATTTTTGGCTTCCCATAATTTTAGCACAGAGTTAGACTGTGGTCTAAGTTAAACCTGACTTCAGAATACAGGCCTGGGTGTTTTTCCTTGAAACGGTTTAACTGTGGAGCCCTCTTTCTTAAAAAAAAAAAATACAGTTAACAAATACGAGAATACAGTCAACAAAATGTATTTATGACAGAATAATTAGTTTCAGATCCAGGGGCCTGTCTTACGAAGGATTATAACTCGGGTAACTTTGTCCTTCTTACAACTACTATTGTATTGTGATTGGCTACTGAGCCTTGTTACCGTGGTAGATACCATGATGAAAAAGTTACCATAGTTTCAGTTTGTTTCAGTTTAGTTTATTTCACTTCCATTTTCTGATAATAAACATAACAAACATATATATACATATGTATGAAGGTACAAAACAGAATAAGTGTCATGAGAATACTTCAATAATCAATTAACAGATTCGTAGGAAATAGATGGAATGTATACAATTTTTTGTTCAAGATACATTTTGATTAGACAAATTATAGATTACAGTTAGCATGTGAAAATGAAAATGAGGGACTTAAAAAGCGAATGGATGAATGGATGAGAGAGCATTTCATGAAAGGACTTGTCAGATGTTTTATCCGACAAGTACTGTTTTATCCGACAGTTACTATGGTAACAGTGACCCTCAGCCAATCATTATCAAGGAAAGTTTTCAGACCTGACAACTTGTCGGACGAAAATGTTGATGAAAAGCTCCCCTCTTGATGAGAGATTTATATTCATAATAGCCCATGTTCTGTGGAACAGTTCGTAAGAAAGTAAATTTCTGAGTTATTAGTCAGTGAGAATTCAGGTCAGAAACCTAATGGCCAGCTTTAGTTTTGCAACAGAATTTCTGTGGCATGGTTATTAAATAGCAAAAATACTTTCATTCACTTGTGCTGAAGGAGTCTCGCCTAATGTTGTAAAACAACTTCATGGGTTTGTAAACTAGGCAAATTAACAAATTAGGTATGCTAGGTAAATGTTAGGCATGCTAGGTAAAGTAACAATGTACCCTCAGAAAATACCAGAAGTACCCTTAGAATTTATATTGATTTTTATTTCTTTTTTATAGAAAATAAAGCCAAAACTTTATATATATTAAATATTAAACAGTGTGGAAACAGATATTCAATTAAGCATTGATTGATATGAATATAAGATACATGTTTTTTTCTGAAGTACTTAGAGGTACCTTTTCTTAAATCATATATCTTTTTTTAGATGCCTTACATTGTGTATTTGAATAGAATATGTATCAGGAGGTAATGGCCTAATCATTGTGATAGAAAATGTGAAACTACCAAGAAAGAAGTCAATTGTAATCAGAGTATGGTTTAGTAATCAATATTCTAATCATTATTTCAATTCACTGCATTATTAAAAAACAGCTCTGACAAAAGATAATTCCTTGTCATGAAAGTGGGAAATTATGTAAACAAAATGTATTAGAAGATTTTGTTCGTGTGTATAGGTGACAGACACAAAACAGAGGAGAAAAGGAAAGAAAATGGAGTATATTTGTAATTCTCTTTGTATAGTTGGAATTAAAACTTTGTGAAGAATAATTGGTGGATTGATCTCCCATTGTAAATAGAATATGGTTTTATCCTATTGGGAAATTCAGTCATTATTTAAATTCACTGCTACAAACGAATGATTAATATTAAAAACAACTGACATCTAAATAAGGATATTTTCTTAGAAGTCATATTGTAAACAGATTTACTCTAAAACAACTACATATATGCTAAAAATGACAAAACAGGATATTTTCTTAAAATCATTTCATAGAATTGTTTTTACAGTTAGATGTGATATTATGTATATTCCAATGTCTTTCATATCTACTGGATTTTCTGTGGAATTTCCTCTTGCTTCCATTTTTGTAGCATAAAAGTTAATTAGTGATGAAACCATATCTATAGTTACTGGTATACTCTATTAAATATGTAATAGTGTATACTATCTTATAAATATGTATATATATGATCGTTAATATATTTTTATTATGGTGTGCCAACAGGAAGTCATATTCGTGTGAGTACCAAATTTCATCAGATTCATTTATATACTCATAGGTACTTGCTGGTATTTGTGATTTGCAGGTATTTTCATTTAGAGAATGATATGCAGGTATTTTTCATGAGATTTTTACATACAGCCATCAAAAGAGCGAATATGATGTAGTTCTTTTTGGTGTTTGTGAAGTACACTGCAAAAACTCTGGAGTTGATTTAACACCAGTCCGGAATCTATATGTCCACACCAGAGAAGTATTGAAACAACACCAGTTTGGAATCAAACCGATGCTGTTTTAATACTATTTGGTGTTGTATAAACACCTATCTGGTGTTAGACCAAAATGAAACTGGTGTTGTTTAACACTTCTCTGGTACATATAGGCCTATAGATTCCGGGCTGGTGTTAAATCAACACCAGAGTTTTTGTAGTGTAGTTCTTTTTGGTGTTTGTGAAAGAGGAATACCAGAAAGAATGTATGACTAGCATTTAGTGTGACATTAGCCATCATTCCATTCTTTTGCAGGATTTTATCCTTTTACTTTTGTTATTTTCTGTTTTATTGCTTTTATTGTAAAATATCTTGTTTTATGGAGTCAGGAACAGTGTGTAAATGATTATTGAAAAAGCAGCCTTTTTTGTGTTGATACACAGATACACTTCATTCTCAAGTAAAATTTAATTTGAGTGTTCAATGTGTTATTTAAAATAAAGTGTAGGACACTGGTGTTTTGTTGGGGGTAAGTCAAACACCAGGTACAACACCCAATTTGAAGAGGCGTTGGTGTTAGGATTGGCATCTATTGGTGTTGAGCTTTTTTTATTAATATATTAAATATCATTGTAAGAAGTCAAAAGCCTGCTGCTTGCAGCAGCCTGGTTTTTGTTGTCAGCACCAAGTCTTGGATATGCATTTTTAACCTTATTTGAAAAAAGGAGAGATGCATAATTCCTTGTAGAGTACCTACTACTGTATGTACTTGATGTTTAAATTGTACATTGGTGTATTTAAAAGATTTTTTTCTTCATTTCTGAAACACTTTGCATAAAATGCATTAGGATAGACTAGGATTTATTCATGCCTTATTTTAAGTAATTTTGTTCTTGTAAATCTTGTTGTGTCTTAGTATTATTTATTTTCTTTGGAATAATTGCCATCAGTATGTGCTATTTCTTGCTGAAAATGTAGATTTTTTTATTGTTCAGCTGTAAATGAGATTTAAGTGCATTGAAATGTAGAAAAAGAAGTGTGTTGCACTGTCAAATAATACCTCGGTCACATTTGTTCTACGGCGGCCGTATACGGCGGGTCGAAAACAGCCGTTTTAACATTTTTTGTACCAGCTAAATATCGTTGGTTTGAATAAAAATGAATAAAACGGCTGTTTTCGACTCGCCGTACGGCCGCCGTAGAGCAAATGTGACCGAGGTATAAAAGTGTGTTAACTTTTAGCAATAATGTGATTTAAGTTTGAATGACAAGGAACTTCAGAGCTTGATGTTCAAGATTGGACTTAAAATGGAATGTAAGACCTTAAAATGATATCACCCTAACATTCCTCTTTCCATTGGTGCTGTCAGGGTGACATTTCCTCCGGCGACAATTGCTCACTTGAAAAATCTGTACGTTAACCTCCAAAACTAAATGAACCCTAATTCTTATCTTTCCTTTATTCTGAACCAGAAACACTATTACAATCCTTATGCTAACCCTATGCCCTCTGAGATAGTTAGACCGGAGCAAATGTCGCTGGAGCAAATGTTGTGTCGCTGCTGTCAGATTTGGGATATTTTGAGATGTGGAACCACATGCATTTCAAAAATCAAGTTCTGCCTCAATTATGTGTACCATACCATTTCATGTTTGTAATGACTTCTTCCCTAGAATTCCATCACTGATTATCGTTTAGCATTCCAAATATAAAAGGTAGATTTGAAGCGCTTGGAAATAAAGACTTTTTGTCATTTAATTTACCTTGATATATCAGTGTTTGAGCATGACATGATCTTATACTGAATCTAATTCAAAATTTGGACATTCTTAACAATGCAATTATTTAGTATTATGGTAATTAATTTTTCAGATGAATATAAAAGGAAGATTTCAAGCGCTTGGAAATAAAGACTTTTTGTCATTTAATTTACCTTGATATATCAGTGTTTAAGCATGGCATGGTCTTAAACTGAATCTAATTCAAAATTGGGACATTCTTAACAATGCAATTATTTAGTATTATGGTTATTAATTTTTCAGATGAATATAAAAGGAAGATTTCAAACGCTTGGAAGTAAAGACTTCATTTTATTTACCTTGATATATCAGTGTTTGAGCATGACAAGGTCTTATACTGAATCTTATTTAAAATTTGGACATTCTTACAATGCAATTATTTAGTATTATGGTAATCAATTATTCAGGTATTAGTCAACTTGATGACATAACCATGTGTAAGATCAAGAAAATGTAAGAGAATTTCTTGAAATTTCAGTTAAACCAGGGAAGTGGGAGGTTAGACATTTATTTATATTATATGTATACAGAGAATAGTATTTGTTGAGAGCTGAAATAGATATTTGTTCTATTTGTGATATTAATCATTGTTTAGTCTCACCAAAGGGTGTAATATCAGATACATGTATATCTATCACATTTTTTTTTTCAATTTCCATAGATTTGTTTTGCATATAATAATTTAGTTTATGATAGTGTGGTAACTATTCAAGCAGTAGATGAAGATTTTTTTTTATTTGTTCATTTTGTTTATTCCTAATGGTTTTAGTATGTTGCCATCTTGATATGCATGTTCTCTATGAGGGTGTATGAAGGGGGGGGGGGGGGCTGTATGCGCACTTAACAATTTAATGTAAGATTAATCATGATTTAATTTCACTAAAAAATGCAGTTGATGTTCCTTATATTCTCATGAGTCATTGTGCCAAAAATCTCATAAAAATGAGAAATGTATGATTTTCTTGGAAAAAACCTCGGCCAGTCATTTTCTCTTTACACGCGATTCAGGGATTTTGATGAGAAAAGCTGCATTTTGAGGTCATCACTTGAAATGCCCGAAATTCATTAATTTTCCACCATTTTGAGACAGATTAAACGAATATCTTTCTCTGTATTACATGTGTCAAGTTTTTGGTCTTCGCATTTTTTCTTTACTAGAATCAGGCAGATACGTGTGTGCGCAGACAAGGGGCACTGCGCAGACGTAGGGGACCAGGGGCCTGTTGCAGAAAGAGTTTCGTAAGCCAAGAAATAAATCGCAAGTCCCAAATGCGCGCTGTTGATTGATTGAAAATCAAGTTGCGCGTGATTTTTAGAGTTGCGATTGATTGCAACTCTTTTTGCAACGGTCCCCATACCATATAACTGCCAGACTATTTTATTTGTCATGTTCATGTGGATGATTTATTATCATGATATTTTACATAGTCATGTAAGTGTACAATGTACAGATTTCCTTACTGCTTTGTCATATGGAAAATGAATAAACTATTTCGGGTTATAATTGCAATCTAAAGTGTACAATTTTATTTGTTCATGTTATTATATTGATTTCTTTATTTTACTTTGCTTTGTTACTCTGCTTATGAAATTGATAAATTATGAATTATCCCCTTGATCCTAAATTCATTCATACATGTAAAATTCAAATACCCGTTATTACAAATTCAATTACATGTAACTTTGTTAACCTTGAATGAAGGGAAACTACACCTTGATGCCAACTTGACTTTGATAAAATTTATCAAAATGTGTTGGCCAAAACCCATTAATGGGTAATGGGTAATGGGTAGAAATTTTCAAATTTTGATTTTGTTGGTGTCGATTTGCTTATTAAATTCCATAAATGGCAGTTAATTTAGAAACAAGAAAGAAAACTGTGGCATGTGACATCACCAGTTAAAACTGAAGATTAATGAATTACTCTGACTTTCTTGAATTGGATGGATTTTTTTTCTTAAAAATCCATTTAAATGTGTTTCTCACAACTCAACTACAAAAAATAAAAACTGTTTCTAAAATGCATTTTTTGTTATTTTGAGAAAACGTATTTCTCACATATTCCTGCATTTTATAAGACAAAAATTGATGCCAGTAAGAAATTCCCCACTAACCTGGGTCATAGAGAATGAAGGAGAAACAAAATTCGAAAGGGAGTGGGGGGGGGGGGCAGGAATAGAAGAAGTTGGAGCAGGTGTGGATAGAAAAGGGAAGGGAAGAATTAAAAATGAGATGGGAGAATTAAAAAAATGGATGGGGGGTCGGGTGTCCGGACACTTTATAATTTTGAAGCCTTCTTTTTTTGTCTTTGGATTACACTAAAAATACGAATTCAATAGTTGTAATCATCTTCTATTTTGTTCTCTATAATATTTCCTGACATTTTGTACTAAAAATTGATAAAACTTCCCTTGTAAATTTTTCCAAATTACTTTCTAAAATTGATAGTCCGGACACACAACTGAGTAATATATTATTATTAGTATTATAATTTGTTTGGCCTCACCTGTAGAAATAGATGTATAGATGACTAAAGAAAAAGGGAGAAATTAGAAGGAAATGAGGAGAATATTAGTAGGGAAGTGAGAAGGGGATGGACAAAGAGAAGAAGGAAAAAGAAGAAAGGAGGTGGAAAAAGATGATAATAAGATGATGAAAGCGAAGACGGATGATGAAAGAGTGATATGGAAAAGAAGATTCAAGATTTCTTTTATTGGTCAATTAATGTACGAATACAAAGAAATTTGGTTTTCAATGGCTTTAACAATAAGTATACGCAAAGATGAAAAGTACAATATATCATAACAATATTGAAATATTTTACATGGAAAATCAAGATAAATTATTAATAACTGTCTGCAATTATTATAATTATGTATCTTGATTGTTCCTGCAGTGAGGACGAAGACAAAGAGGGCAAAATGCCGGCCAAAATGATTGTGAATTCGAACAAGAAGACTGGAGGAAGAAGTAAAAGACGAAATTATATTTTTCCTTCAACACTGAAATTTCATACTTAAATATGCCTTCAATAATATGCCTTCTATAGGGCTTCTATATTCCCTCGATCTGATAAACGCATATATGGACATCTAGATATTTTTATATCGCATAGCATTCCACGAGCCCGACCACGAGTCGGCTAAACGCTGACGTCATCAATGTTTACCCTTTCGTTGTCTGTTTCCGTAATCATGGAGAAAGTTTGTCGACCTCGATCAGCTTTCCTTTTTCGTCGCGCGGGGGAAATAAGCGTTAGTCTCTTAAATCCAGACCCGTATTAGATGGCCAGTCGCATTTCCACAACCCAGACTCCTAAACAGGGCCTAAACATCGTTGGTTAATTTATAACAATTGAATATTAGCCTAGCTAAAGAGTAAATTAATTAGGCACCCAACTGTTGGCAGCATAGGGGTAAACTTAAAAAAAATCTTATGGGCTGAATTATGAATCTGGGTATCATGAAGGAATTATTTCACATGCCTAGACATGAGCCAATTGACATCTCTGATTAAATCTTCATGTCCCCATATAAGTAGCCCCATGCTCGATCTTAGCTTCAAATGTATAGAAAATGAAAAGTTATTCATTAGACTACTTAGCTGGAGAATATCGAGACAACAATTATATATAGGCCTATAAGAAATATGAACCAAAAGTCAATAAAAATTAGTAATGATTAATACAACAAACTCCTTGTCACTTGTGGAAGCCATATTGGGATCTCTATTCTACTCTAATTTGCAGGAAAACACACTCGTCCAGGTTCCGTGTAAATTGCGATTTACAGACTCCACATTTAAAATTAAAATTCATAATTATAAAATATTCATTTGCGTTCGGTCTCGTCATGGGCCGCCTGTGCTTTGAGCTTGTACACCCAGAGATGGAGCATCCCAAATTTTTCATCAGCCGAGCCACTACTTTGGTATTAATCGATATAGGAAAAAGTAATTTAGGCAAATTGCAAAGCGCAGGGAAATCGGGTGAACAAACTTTTACAGCTCCTCATCGTCCGAATTTCTTAGTCTCATTCGAAATCCTCATTTTAACACTTTACAAAAAATGATTTCTTAATTTCGCATTTATCTTACATGATGTACATATAATTCTATTGAGCATTTGAAACCTAAGAGAATAATCAGTACAGTACACACATGGTATATGTTTGGTTGATTTCGCTGTGTTTTTCATCCTAATAACATTGATAAAATATTACAAGGTCTGATTTTGTAAACTACTTTTGGCAAAGTTTGTTCACCTTGATTACACGGCTTTACGGCAAAAGTTTGTCGACCCAGCTTCTCCTCCGCCGAGCCTCTACGCATGGCCAATCAGCTCTAGCGAAATACACACACGTATTCATGAATTGAAGCCACTCGATCGATCCACACACTACTACTATACTGTACTGCAATGCATGCATGCATGCACTGCATTTATCATCAGCGCGAGGATCCAGTCGGATGTTGATGATGAGGATCCCGCGACCTTTTTTACAGTTTCTAAACATTTTAAACTGGTGAACAATTCGACGGATTCCAATTCAGTTCTTAATTCATCCGTGAACTAAAACAAAATTAGAGGGAGAAGTGGCAGGAATTAGGCTTAGCCTTTGCGAGACATCTCGACACAAGTTGCTACTACCGGTCATTTCTAAGTAATTATTGGACTCATTTGTAAACAAACCCATGATGTGGCTCATCGACACATGACCATGGACAGATCCAATTGAATTGGGGAGGCAAGATGACTGACAACAACATGCCTCACTTTTACTCCCTCTGTCCAGAAGAACTTAATAGAAGCTGAGGATATTGTAACCAAATATTTGATTCTT
Organism: Lytechinus pictus; assembly: GCF_037042905.1. Taxonomy (NCBI): domain Eukaryota; kingdom Metazoa; phylum Echinodermata; class Echinoidea; order Temnopleuroida; family Toxopneustidae; genus Lytechinus; species Lytechinus pictus. The sequence continues at coordinate 5,495,672 of NC_087255.1, read as the reverse complement.
ATACTTCTAGATCTGCTCAGCAGATGAGGCCAGGCCAGTGCAACTGCAAGGAGGATCCTGATTTTTTGAAGTTGGCTGAATATTAAAGCTGAATGCTGAAAGAGATATGTGTTGCGATTAATCATTGTTTGCTGGGAGTTACTGCAAAAGTGCAATGTTTATTCACTCATCATGGATGGTCAGTCATATTCCATGTCTATGGAGGTCTTCTTAACATTAAGTGGACAAGCTAGCTGAACAAGATTTGACACTTTTCATTTTAACCTGGATTTCTTAATTGAAGCACAAATGACAAAGCTAGTGAATTGCCATCATCACTAGGCTCACAAACTTTTGACAAAATGCCAGTCCATTTGAACATGTCACCAATCCTCTTGCGAGTCCTGAGAATAATATTCATGAAACTTCTTGGGACAACCTCGGTTCTAGTCGCCACAGGCTTTAGCATATCCCTCCTGCTCCTTCTTGCCGTCATAGACTCTCAAATCTTCCAGGAAAACCGGTTGCGGATCAGCATCGATCTTGACAGCGGCCATGGAATCTCAAGAACGTTGCCAACTTTGAATGATCGGTCTTCTTCAGTGAAAGGCCGACACAAACTTGAGTGGGAGCAAGACCAGGATACGGCTGATCAGTTCATGAAACCAGAATGGGATGTGCAAAAGTTAGCGGATGTCTTCACAGCTGGCCCTGATTGTACCGTCAAACCATTGCTCCTGTTAATTGTCACATCAGCACCTGAAAATACCAAAAGGAGGACAGCAATAAGACATACATGGGCACGATATAGAGACCCCAAAGTTTTGAATACAACTCATTTCAAGACCATATTTTTAATTGGTAAAACTTCTTCTTTACTAAATGAGCAGATTGAAGACGAGAGTGAAAAGCACAAAGATATCCTCATTGGAGATTACGTTGACAGTTATCGGAACCTTACGTACAAAGTCCAGCATGGGATAATGTGGTCAGCTGACTCTTGCCAATCGCAGTATCTTCTGAAGACGGATGATGATTGCTTTGTAAATACCAAAGGTCTGGTGGAGTTTCTTACTAGACATAACCATCAAACAAAAAACTTATATGTCGGCCACAAGATGAGGAGTCGAGAGGTGGTGCGAGACCCGGGAAGCAAGTGGTACGTGTCCTGGAAGGACTACCCCAGAGATTCCTACCCATGGTATGCCAGTGGAACAGGGTACCTGCTCTCCTCCGATGTCGTCCACAAAATTGCCAAGCGGACATCGTACCATCACCCATTCCCGGTCGAGGATGCCTACATGGGAGTCCTTGCCGAGGACTTGGGAGTCGGCCTTGTTGACACGCCCCGCTTCGCCTTGTTCAGTACTAAGTGGACGATGTGTAACTACCTGTATTTCTTTGTCGTCCATGACTTGACTCCGGAGCAGCAGTATGTTTGCCTGAGGTATGCTGACGAGAGTGAGAAAACTTGCCAAAGAACTAAGGATCTTGAGCTTTGGGATTGAAAAGATTTGTCTTCAAATCTCAACTGGAGAGCTCAAAGTTTCAGTCAGAAATGTGGTAATTTACTTTTGCAGATTATTTTCATGGCTGCTGAATTCATGAAATGAAGTTGTGTGCACTTTATGCAAATGAAAAATAATCAGCACATCAAGTTTAGATTATTTAAAAAGTAAGAAAAATGTAATTGTAGATGATAAAGGACTGTGTACATTAATAGACTTATTTTTCTTCCAAAACTGGAATATTTAATTCTTGGGTATTGTGCACCATGATAAAGAATGTCTTCCAAATATGAGAGCAGCTTTTAAATGGTTTCATGTTACAGTGAAATGTCCTACTAGAGGGGTGCATGTACTAGAAGGAGCACTGAAGCAACTTGTACATTACATATCGTGCAATATGAATGTATCTAACCTAGATACTAGACCACAGGGTATTTTTGAGGGGAGGGGTGATGAGTTTCTTTCTTTATCTCTTTCTCATTGATTTGATACCCCTATATACGTACATTGTGTTGTGTTCATAACTTCTGAATGCTTTAATCACTTCTTGTTATAATGGCAAGCTAGTATATTGATTGATTTCTTTGCATTGGATCTCTCCCAGAAAGATCTAACCACTGTGCCCAGTCAAAGAGGATACAGGGCTAACACATCTTCTTTATCACTCTCTCAAATATGTGTATTACCTATTTGGAGATGGAGGTTTTGTTACTTGAGTAGTGGTAAATATCTATGCTTGTTTAAAGATATGCCAGTCAATGCATTGGCCGGATATGTCAGATCCTTGGTAAATTTTTCAACCTCATTTGCCAAATAAATTCTGTGGTTGAAAATTGGGTGAATATACTTCTTGCACATACAACGTAATACCTAGTACTAAATAGTTTCTTGCATTAAGTTTTTTTTTATTGGCCTTGTTTTGAAAAGTGAAAATGTTGAATGAGATCTTTTTAACCAAACAGAAACAACTTCTGAGAGAACTCTATATTTTAGTTTTTCAAATATTTGAGTAAGTCCAATATGAAATGTAATGTAGGCTTACATGTAAGGCTTTTTTAGGTGTTTAAACCTCCATGAATATGTCATTGCCAAACGAACATACATTGTGTTAATTGTTTAAGGCCTACACCCCTTGCTAACTCGTCGTCTTCCCAATTATGAACAAAGGAAGAAACTTTTTTTATTACAAGAAGAATGTAACAAGGACTGTTAAGTTGTGTCTCTGGGTCCTTTAAAACCAAAATTTGCGATCAATCAAAAAATGGCAAAAGCCAAACAAATTTATTTCATACACCTTTTTGCTAGAAAAAGACTGGTAACTGATCAGGGGGCTGTTTCATAAAGCTGTTTGGAAGTTAAGAGTGACTTTAAGAACGACTTGTGATCCTTATTTGTGGTAAATGATACCATAAATGTTAATTTGAGATTATTTAGCACATAAGAATAGTTTGCCAGTTGTTCTTAAAGTCGCTTTTAACTTGTAAAAAGCTTCATGAAACACCCACCCGAATTGTTCTTTCCAATTTGCAATTGATCGCATGCATTTGTCTTACTTGGCCGGGTTGTATCATATCCATGTGTTGATGCGTCACTGTGTTTTCACGGCCAGTCCCTCTCCCCTTCCCCTTCCCCCGTCCTAGTTCATGATCTCAACCTCAGAAACAAGATATATCTAGCATACTTGGCATGACGCCCACAACTTGCTGTCAGGGGATAGGACAGTCATTAGCTGACACTGCCTGACTTTGACTCTGCTATACTATCAAGGATACATGAATCATTTCTCTGGGGCATGTTCCCTTAACTTGCCTTTTATTTGAGACTAATTCAATGAGGCACCCTGCTTCCACCTCCAGACTCAAAGTTGAGGGGTTCAGCTGGTAAAATGGAGAAATTGACCGTGTCCAGGCCAGAATTATGCGTTACATCATGTCGAGAGTTTTAGGAGAAACTGGAAACAGATATGATATACTCTTCTACCTGTACATGTAGGTCAAATATAAAGGTCAAATTTATTTTGCAGCAATCAAGCCATGCGTAGGTGTCTTTAGACCTAATTTAGTAGGAGTGTGGAATTTGAGTTCATGGTCTTATGAAAACTGTACCTTTTCAGTAGGTGAAAATATTTTGCAGATCCCATACTGTACAGTAGGCACCCTTGCATTGTGGGTTTATGATGTTTATACATGACATTTTATGAATGAGTTGTATCAAAGGCGGATTTTATTTCATTTTTATTTTACAACATAGAACTTTTGTCTTCAGTTTATGGGGGATTATTGTGGCAGAGTTCAAGTGTAAGTGCTTTCATCATTCCTTTGTTAAAGATAAATACCAGTTACATGTATGGTAACGATCTCAAAATGAGTTTGAACAGAATCCAATGTAATTACCACAAAAGTGTTTGTATTCATTAATAAAAAATATACTGTGCCAAATAGCTCTGAAAGAAAACGCGTTTGAATGAGCAAAATAAGCTCAGAATTCCATCAAATATCGGATATTCTTCGAAGCAATATTAATACACTGTCCCACACAAACGCTTAAATTCTGTGTTAGCGATCATCAGAATTATAGATTTTGAGCTAAGATTTCATGATTTTACAAAGATAAGTTTACATTATTGTACCAGATCTAGATGTATGATAATATTTTGACAATTAACCTTGATTTAAAAGACTTTCTCACAAATAATTGTTTGCTGCAACTTCCGTCTTCTACCTTTAAAGAAGTCAAAGTTCAAATTGTTTTTAGTCCCTGGCTTGTGATGAAAGCACCTCATACCAAAATGTCATTATTGTAAATGCTGCTTATATTGATACAAGGCATCATGTTATGGAATACTGATACAGGAAGGGGGTGTTATCTGTTGATAAAAAAATACATAATTCCAGATGTCTGTGAGGGTATGCATTCTCCAGTATTTCCTGTCTTTAACCGTTTCCCCTCATACTTTTGAGATCAATTTAGCAAGTGACCTACCTACTTAACCTTTGTGTTAGTGATCAACTCTTTGTGCACAAAACCAGAGGTTTCCATTTTTCCTGTTTTATTGGTTTTCACCTGCTAATAAAGTTGTTCTAACCATGTTGCACCCATTTAGAAAATACTAAATATATGCTTAGAGTAGAGGCTGTTGAGTTCATGAACATGTACATGCTGAGATTCGAAAGCTCAAAATGCTAATAATTGCTATAATAATTTTGTAGCTACATGTACATGTAGGGCCTGCATCATTTCTAAATTTTCTGAAATTCATACAAATTACAAGCACCAAGTCAAAATGTTGCCTCCATATCATTGTATGTTTGTGAGATTATTCAGCAGATTGATTTAGGATGTCTACAGTATTGCAAAATATATGATGATTTTCTCTTTTTTACAAAGTAGGCTTTCATGTAAAACTGGATTTATATCCAGATTCCAGGTACCAAACCTGCTTTGATTCATGCGCATGTTTATTGCCCACCATTGCCACTATATACACATGTATTTCATCCCAAGGAGACCAGGCAAATTAACAAAGGCCCGGGCAATTACTGTTAACTGTATTTGGACAGTGTACTGCAAAGTGGCTTTCTTCCTCCTTTTGACCCCATTTTACCGAGGTCAGAAAGCATGCTTTCAAAGCTTGGTTGGAGCATGGACCTATTCGTAATAGGTCCATGGTTGGAGTGGTGGCTCTACCAGCATAGTGCCTGTGTCTATGCATGGACCTAGGTCCATGGTCTATGTTACTAGGTATACCAGCATACACCATAGAGCTATAGCTCTATGCATACACCATTTCCAGTCATAGGTATTCTTCAAATTATTACAATATGATGATGTAGGCCTACTTTGTACAATTGTAGAGAGTGGCCAGAGACCTTTAATATGCACACCCCCCCCTTTTTTTTTTTTTTGAAATAGAATTTAACATTGTTCTCAAACTTTTTACCAGACACATGTTGTACAATGTACCAACTTCAGTAATTTATTACTTTCTGTCTTTGGCTTGTGTCCATTGTGTGATTTGTGTCTGTATTGGTTGTTGCTATGTTAGACAATCTTATCATTATCACAAGAAAGTGAAGAATAACATTCAGAAGAGAAAAAAGCAACAAATACCTAAATTTAATTTGTAAAACGAATTGTTATACAACTGTTATACAACATGTATAGATATTTGGCTTCCTCCTGTCCTGTACTATATTTTTTGGTACTTTTTAGTCCAGTTTTTCCCCATTTCCCAAAACACCCACTCCAATGATTCACAAACAAATTATAATGAAATTTCTATGCTATAATAGGAAATACAGTGTATTGCAGCTGTTTTTATACTTCAAAATTATCCCTCTTCCAATCTATCCTCCAGAGTGCTTAGTTCAGCGTTGATTGCTGCTAAGGTCACATGACTAGACCCAGTGGGTAGATTAATGGGTCAGGGGTTCAAGGCCTCCTTCCTGAAACCTGATGAAATTTCCTTCCCTGCCTGTCCGCCCACTCATAAATCATAATTTTTAGGCTTTCATTCTGAAGGCAAGTCCATGCTCTAACCATGGAGCTATTAATAGCTCTATGCTCTATTAAACCATACAGATACATCTCCATGCTTTATCATGCTATTCAAATTGGATAATTGAGTTTAGCATAATCTAGAGAGAGAACTTGTACTTCAAATTAGGAATCTAGTACTGTTTACTATATATTACATAGTCATGTACACATGTATGGTTTGCAGAATACACTGTACTTCTAGGATCCTAACTGTGTTACCTTTATGTATGTACCAGGGACTCATCAATACTTAAATTTCAGAACCAAAGTTCTCAAAAAGTTGTTTTTCTGCCTCTTTTTTTCAATCTTGGAGGAAACCCAAGAAGTTCCTCCTAGGTTTGATAAACTTTTTGGTATTAATTCCCAGGCCAGCAACTGGGAATATTTTCAATGCCATTAAATGTGTATTCATGTTATAGGGTTTCATATATTCAATGCTATCCCCCTGACCCCATCGGGTCAAGCTAACATTCCAGGCTTGGATCCCAAGAGAATATGTATGATCCGTGTTTCTTAAGCAAGGCAAGAGATATATTCTGAAGGCTTCCAGTAGACCAGGGAAGCCTAAAAGAGGTGTAAAATTACCAGTACAATCAATCCATTGGAATCACCATACTTTTGTTTCAAAATAATTAGTTTGGTAGACTCAACATCGATAGTATAGGACATACACACCAAAGTTCCTACTTAAATGCTGCAAAAAATCTGCTTCAAACACTACCGTATGCAATGAGCATTTACATGTAGTTATTGATCCATTCATAAAAGAAATAAAAATGTTATGATGTATCTTGTAGTGGCCTACATGCGAACTAGAGATAAATCACACCAAAGCTATAAAAAAATGCTGCAAAAATATGCTCAATAGTACCTATCTGCATGACTTGTAGTCATTGATCCATTTAAAAATTGAAATATTATGATGTATCCTAAAGGGGCCTACATAGATGATTAAAAATACATGTAATATCTAAATGGCATTGTTTTATCTATCATATTTTATCTACAATGCAAGGATTCTCCAACGACACTAAAGGCAACTAAGTACGAAGAATTGTATTAATGTTATTGACATCATGGTTACTGATCGTGTTAAGGGATGAACAAACGCAGTGTATCGCTCTAATCATATTGTGATGAAAAGATTCGAGGTACATGAACTCTCTTCAAATCGCATGATTCTAAAATTGATAACTCTTCAAATATTTGCCAGGTACTTCATCAACTCCTTTGAAGTGAGATGAAACGTTCAAGTAACTAACTGCAATGTCTGCGACCGATTGTCAAAGTTTCGTAAAGTTGTAGTAAATTGGATTGGGAATTGTGCGATGTGAATTTTCCAAAGCTGTATTTTTAAACTATGGAGTATATTTCAATACTAAGATGTAGGCCTATATACTTTGTAGATAATGTTTTCGGGGGGGGGGGGTAGAAACTCCAGATTTCCAGATTAGTTATATTTACAGGGTAACAACCATATCTTATCATATTGTGGCTATGAGAACAAGGTACATGAAAGCACTTTTAGAGTTCATCTGCAGTCCATGATTCTCAAACTGATAAAGTTGTCTGTCTGACTCTGTTCAAATATTTGCCAAGTACTTTTATCTTTCTTGAAGTGGGCTGATATACATGTACTGGACCTGAACAACTTTTGACCCTCCGATTTCAGGTAGAATAACTATTTTGTCTGAATTGATAAAGCTGCTATCACACCATATCACGTGTGACCAATTCGTAAAAGTTTGTTCACTTTTATTTAGATAGATATGATACCAATTTCTAGAGTACAGTTGAAAATTTGAAATACTACATTGAATGCATTTACTTTTGTTATATTTGATGCATTTGCATAGAACTCTATTCTGATCTCCAAGTAATGAGCTTTTATCCTCTTAAAAAATCTTCCCTTTCTTTCTTTTATTTTCAATAATCTTGTGCTAATGCTCGATAAGGGCCATTGCATTGAACTTAGCAAAGCTTATAGATTAGTTCCCCAGACACACGCAAGTGGAAGTCATCATTTGCTGTAGAACTGCAAATCTCAGGAGATACTCTTACATGTAATATTCATTACAGATGTGTGAAGTTCAAATGTTAAGGCTCTAAGCACATTTTGGCTTCCTACTTAATTTGTCTGCATTTGCTGATTCAATCTATTCCACCTGATTTTCATGACATCTTAGGTTATGAATCGAGATGGTCTTTTTTACACCATTTATACAAGTATGCCTATATGCAGCTAATATGTGGGAGTATTACACCTGTATGCATTTATCTATTCCGGCTGTACATGTATTTACATGCCAAGTAAATTATGTGAAATGATACCCGATCATGCATTGTGGAAGTCTGTGTGGGATATCGAGTTCTGAAACCATATGTTCAAACCATAAACATCTGGTGTATTGAAATTGCATGAGACATTGGTATTTATGTAATGGCTACAGTATGTTCGGATGAGCCATGGAAGTGGGAGGTTGAACCAATCCTTGGTCCCTGGTATAAGCATGTTTGCTGTATGGCCCAATGTAGGTCCATGGTATAAAAATGTACTTGCATCTAGGCTTCAATCTAAGCCTATTGATATAATTTGTGTGTAGATGCATGTTTATATAAAGATCTACCCCCCCCCTCCCCCGTTCTGTTCAATTATCTACCAGCATTTATTATTTCATTTCAGCTACATTGTACATGTGATTTGATGCCCTTCATTGGTTTATTAGGTCAATAGAATTTAAAAGCCAACTTAGGAGGCCTAATTGTTATGCATGTGGATATTGGCATCTCTCCAGGGGACTTTCCTTCTGAAAATGAGAGACAAACATATTAACTTATCCGTACATGTAGCTACAAAAAAACAAAAAACAAGGAAAATTAAAATACAAAGGAAACCATATTATTTTTTGCCAACCCATTTTGTCACACCATGTAAATCACATGGCAGCCTCTCTCTAAAGACCATATATTCATTGAGTGAACCTTTTGAGGGACCTTTTGTTATGAATGATGAGATGGCCAGGCTCTTCACTCTGTACTGAGCTTCAGAGGGTCAGTCGTTTGTAACTGCTATTATAAAAGAACAATTACATTTTGAACTCCTTGTAATTGTATTCATCCCAACAAAGGCGTACTTAAAGTTGAAAACAGCTTGGAATTAGGGCACCACGTCATAGTATAATACAATTGTGGGCACATGTGTGTAGCTTGGTTCTACCGTCTACGTTACCTTACAGGATCAGTTGTGTAACCTTTAAACTTTATGCAAATCCCAATGCAAGGTCTGTACTGTATGCAGATCTGATTTATATAGCCCTTTGTTGCGAGTAAAGTACACCTTCACGCATTGATTGGGTTAAACTATGAATCAGTTTAGCATCACAGGGAAAAGCCATCAAGACTACATTTGTATTGGTTTTTATTCAATCTTTCATGATCATTTTATGCATACTGCTGACTTGGCATGGAATAACGAAACATTACATGGGGGCTCTGTGATTTCACCCCCGAAATGATAAAAAGAGCCTTGGAAATCCCCATTTAATGCATTGTTGAAGCTTATCCATTGTAGCAGATTGGTATGGAAGCAGTATTTATCTACTTCAGCTTTGTATTGACAGTCCTTAAATACTATTTGTATTAATGATTGCCTACAACCTTGGCAGAACATTCGTGTTCAGTCCCACTCTCTTGTGACTCACAATTCTTTTCTGGTAATTTTGGCGATTCAGCTATCTTGCCGCACATCCAATTCTTAGGTGCTTATACTGCATAGTAATCAATATTTTCCAATCACTTATGGGGATTCTCTCCTCGAGTTCATTCTCACCAGCAAAACTTATGTTTGTCTGTGAATGAACAGCACATGATAAGGATATCCTTTATGACTGTTGACTCTATACAAACCTGCAGCAACTTCCAGTTTCATATTTCAAATCTGATTTTCAATGATATATAATTGTTCTGCTTGGTTGATGTAACAGAATAGTTCGTACAAAACAACAAGGCATAGTGGATGACACTGCCACGCCATGTAGTTGACAAAAGAAGTGCATTTTTGTTAATATTGTCTAACCCTGGTCTAACCTTGCTCAACTGCAATGAACTACATGCAATACACTGCAAAAACTCCGGTGTTGATTTAACACCAGCCCGGAATCTATATATGTCCACACCAGATAAGTGTTAAATAACACCAGCTTTGGTATTACTCTAACACTAGATAGGTATTTATACAGCAACAATTAGTATTAAAACAGCATCAGTTTGATTCCAAACTGGTGTTGTTTCAATACTTCTCTGGTGTGGACATACATGTATATAGATTCCGGGCTGGTGTTAAATCAACACCGGAGTTTTTGCAGTGTAAGGTTTACTTGGAATGTAGGTTAATTTACATGATTATTTGATAAAAAAAAAGAGATATTACTGTTCAGCCCTTGATTCAAGCATGTCATTGATAAAATATGAATCTCTAAAAGTTGTTTACTTTTGCAGTGGTATTTATGTTTGAGTTCCCTATATTTTTCTGTCATTCGTAAAATGCCAAGTATCGCGTCATTTAGAAAACATTTTGTTGTGTAAGGATCGATGCTGTGCTTGCTTCGTTTTGATAATAGAGTTTCTAGATTTTGTTCTGCTTACATATTTTGTCTCAATAGTACTTCAATAATCAACTCAATACAGTGTAAACTGGCACATTTTCCTGCCACTATTGTACGACGTATGTTTGAAAATGTATATTATGTAAATACAGAGCTTTATTTGAGTAGAATACTTAAGTGTGATGTGATTATAAGTGGCAAATCAGTTCCAAAGAATACATTTCTTAAGTCTCTTTGGTGCAAGCCGAAGATGACCTCTTGATTATGAAAATGGAAATGTTATTTCCTTGCCAACTATATTCTTATTTATGGTCAGTGGGATTTGATGGAAATGGTAGATAGAGCTATGACAAAATTGTGATGCTGCTTCTCTATTGTCACTAGAATAAATGAAGCAAACTATGAAGAAGTTTGAATGATTGTGTTTTATTTTACTCACTGGTATCTTATATCTACTACAGGAGTTGATGATGCAATCATGGGGATGATGATGGTTGTGGTGTGGTGGTGGTAATGATGATGATGATGAGGGTGGTGGAGGTGGTGGTGTTGGTGGTGATGATGATGATGGTGGTGGTGGTGATTATTGATGATTGATGATGAGCATGATGATTATTGATGATGAGCATCATGATGATGATGGTGGTGGTGATGATGAGCACGATGATGGTGATGATGGTGATGATGAGCACGATGATGATGATGGTGGTTATGAATTCACAAAATTCACTAAAAATTTGCGAAAAATCTTATTTCACTTTAGAAAGTAAAATCGCCCTAATGATAAGCTTGGTCACTTTAATCCATCTTGCCCCCCCCCCCCGATAAAATTTCTGCGTTTGGCCATGTATGTTTTACATTTTCAAACAAAAATAACAGGAATACAAAATAACACCAAGACTGATTTAAAAAATGTATTTAATTCCAACATGACTTTCCTAAAAAAAATAATAAAATCATGAATATAATTAATTATTCAGAATCAATATAGATTGATTTCTTATTGAAGTCCATTAATGATTAACCTATTTTAAAAGTTCTTGGAGGAGAATGAGCAAATAACTAATTGTAAATAACTTTGTATATATATATATATATATATATATATATATATATATATATATAAATATATATATATATATTATATAATAAAAAAAAAAGTTTGTCTCGTTCGGGTTTTTTCAATCAATTGACAAAGCAATGTGGAATAGATCGCATATAAATTCATCTAAAGTTACAAAATTTTCCTTTAATTTCCAGCACAAAGTATTGTAAAGGCGTGATTAAATTACCTCATAATTAGAAATGATATAGTAGCTGCTTTTATTGTTTTTAAGTGACAATGACATAACAGAACAATTGATGATCAGTGTGGGGTCAGCTGGGCTATCTTTATCATTAAAAATATCTATTTCTTTAATAATAATTATCATTATTATGAAAGACCTATAAATGTTATATTATTTTGATGCGTATTATTCAAATGCAAATGTTAGTCCACTGTCCTTCATTTTCTCCTGGAATACTCGGTCAAATTCCTCGTTTTCCGCCACTGAGAAATGATTTTTCCAATCTCCAACCTTTCCTAGAAAGTAAAACAAATAAGGAATATAAATGCAGATCAATGAATATTTTTTATCCTCAGAGAGAAATTTTCTTACAGAATATAAAATTTATATCAGGGAATTTGTTGGGTTTCGTACCCAGACACCAATTTTCTGTAATTTTACACCGTGTAAGATCAAAGTTGTTCTCGAGACTGGAACTTTTCTGACACTGCGTGAAATAATTCGAAATTCAACAACAGAAAAAGGGGAGGGGTATGAGTGACCAGGGGCGGATCCAGGATTATTTTATAAAGAAGGGGGGGGGGCACATTTTCCCGAGGAAAAAATGACAAGCAAAATATAAAAGTTTTTAACCCAAAATTAAGGACATTTTGTTCACGAAAAAAGTTGACAAGCAAAAAAGAAAAGTCTTCACTTTCAGGGGGGGGGGGCACACTTGTGTTTTAACGGCATTTTTACATTACAAAATGTAATTGCCTCTCAAGGGGGGGGGGCACGGGCCAGCTGTGCCCCTCCCCCCTGGATCCGCCAGTGTGAGTGACGGATAAAAAAAAGGGAAAATAAAATAATACAATACACGAATTAAAACCAACCAGAGTTCGGGCATCACGGACCTGACCTGAGACATTTGCTGACATTAGAACACTAACGCTTTGTAGCAAATACATACTTTTTTACAGAACAATATGATAATTTCTTTCAAGCCCGCCACCACCTTTTCCGTGCTTGTTCGGCATTGATGAAATAGATAATATATAGGTCTACCTTTTCTGACGAAACTGTTGGATCCGTAAGCGTTCCCATAATGATTATTGAAAGGACCTTGGTTGTCTGTTTTGAGCCGTTGATACATCTTCTTCATTTCATCTAAACTACTACTATGGACCACTCTATCAATGACGTCATCACTAGGGGTTAGATTGAGATGTTTGGCGACGGAAACAACTGTCTCTCGGGCGTTCTGCCCAGGACCAAAATCCAGTTAAAACCAATTAGGGCAAAACCAATTGAAACCAGTTGGCCAACTGGTTTCAATAGGGAAATTGGAACAACTGGTTCCAATTGAAAACCAGTTGCCAATTGGTTCCAGTTAAAACCAATTGGTTCCAATTGAAAACCAGTTGCCAATTGGTTCCAGTTAAAACCAATTGGGCAACTGGAACCAGTTGGCAATTTGTGTCAATTGGTTCCAGTTGTTCCAATTTCCCTATTAAAACCAGTTGAATCCAATTGGAGGCAACTGGTTTCAATTGGTTCCAGTTGAAACCAATTGGAGGCAACTGGTTTCAACTGGAACCAGTTGAAACCAATTGGTTTCCAACTGGATCCAATTGGAACTTCCAGTTGGAATGAACTTAATTAGTTACAAATTAATTAGCATTTGCACTAACTATTGCTCATGCCAACACAGAAGCAGTGTTATATGTCTATTGATACCAATGTAAAGGGCATTGATAAAATACAGACTTTCGTATGTATATATTTATATGGAAGATCTTCAGATAGATGTATTTTTATTTGATGTAATTTGGTAATAGTTAGTGGTGTACTAATTATCCTTTAATCTGTTTTAATTATAATCTATAACATTTATGAACATGGTTTTCACTGCAAAGTATTCTAAATACTTATCTTTAAAAGTGTGGTACTTGAAATTGAAAAGAGAAAAATAGATACATTGTTAATGATGATGAATCTCATAAAACATTAATCTGTGCACACTGGCAGATAATATGCAAATTAACTGGTTTCAATTGGATCCAGTTGGGTAACTGGAAAATTTCCAATTGGAAACCAATTGGAAATCATTTCCAGTTGCCCAACTGGTTCCAGTTTTATTTCCAGTTACCCAACTGGTTCCAATTAGAATTCATTTCCAGTTACCCATCTTTCCAGTTAGAAGTCATCTCCAGTTACCCAATTGGTACCAGTTAGGATTTTCAGTTACACAACTACATGGTTCAAGTTAAGATTTCCAGTTACCCAACTGGTTCCAGTTAGAAATTATTTCCAGTTGGAAGTCATTTCCAGTTACCCAACTGGTTCCAGTTAGGATTTCCAGTTGCCCAACTGGTTCCAGTTGGGATTTCCAGTTACTCAACTGGTTCCAGTTAGAAATCATTTCCAATTGGAAGTCATTTCCAGTTACCCAACTGGTTCCAGTTAGGATTTCCAGTTGCCCAACTGGTTCCAGTTGGGATTTCCAGTTACTCAACTGGTTCCAGTTAGAAATCATTTCCAATTGGAAGTCATTTCCAGTTACCCAACTGGTTCCAGTTAGGATTTCCAGTTGCCCAACTGGTTCCAGTTGGGATTTCCAGTTACTCAACTGGTTCCAGTTAGAAATCATTTCCAATTGGAAGTCATTTCCAGTTACTCAACTGGTTCCAGTTAGGATTTCCAGTTGCCCAACTGGTTCCAGTTGGGATTTCCAGTTACTCAACTGGTTCCAGTTAGAATTCATTTCCAATTGGAAGTCATTTCCAGTTACCCAACTGGTTCCAGTTAGGATTTCCAGTTGCCCAACTGGTTCCAGTTGGGATTTCCAGTTACTCAACTGGTTCCAGTTAGAAATCATTTCCAATTGGAAGTCATTTCCAGTTACCCAACTGGTTCCAGTTAGGATTTCCAGTTGCCCAACTGGTTTCAATTGGTTTCAACTGGAAATTGTTAAATTCCAGTTAAAACCAATTGAAACCAGTTAAAACCAATTGAAACCAATTGAAACCAGTTGGAAATCCAACTGGTTTCAATTGGATTTTGGTCCTGGGTGATTAAATGATCAAGAAGAAGAAGGAGAAGGAAAATTAGAAGGAAAGGGAGAATGAAAAGAAGAAGGAGAAGAAGAGAAAGAAGGAGAAGAAGAAGGAGGAGGAGGAGAAGAAAAAAAGAAGAAGGAGAAGAAGAATTAAGAAGAAAAAAGGAAAAAGAAGAAGGAGGAGGAGGAGAAGGAGAAGGAGGAGAAGAAGAAGATGAAGAAGGAGAAGAACAAGAAGGAGAAGAAGAAGATGATGAAGGAGAAGAAGGAGAAGGAAGGGAAGAAGAAGAAGTAAAGAAGAAGAAGAAGAAAAAAGGAAAAATGAGAAGAAGAAGGAGGAAGAAAAAGAAGAACTTATTCTACTTAGTATCCAAGGGCAGAAATCTCTCCCCAAAGGTAGGGGGACCAGGGGCTGGAAAATTTGACAAGCAAAAAGAAAAAAAATAGGTTTTCACCCAAAATTTCGACCAAAAGAAATTTGACAAGCAAAAAAAAAAGGGGGTGGGGGTGTTATCACCAAAATTGTAAGATCATCTCGTCAAAAATACACGTTTTATGTAAATTTTGAATGATGTATTTATCTCCATCATAAAAGACCAAAAATAGTAGGAGGACATTTGATATTGTGTCCCTCCCCTACTATTTTGGATAGGGGGACGTGTCCCCCCTGTCCCCCTGGGATTTCCGCCCATGATAGTATCAAACACAAGAATAACACATTTGATGATACAACTTCCACCTCGAACTGAAAAATAATGTTTTCTCAAAAGAAAGCTCACCATTTTTATGTCTTCATATTTCACGAAAAGAACATTTCCTTTCTCCCTCTTATTCCAGTACTCCAAGACATGATCAAACCATGATCCATAAACATCTAAAAAAACAATACAAAATAAAACAAAGCAAAATAAATTTAGATAAAGAATGGAGATATACAGGAGGAAATGAATATAATTATAGTGTATATAGACAAGGGCGACGCAAGGGTATTTTAACGGGGGATAGAAGGACCCAGAGGCGTGATGCACACTTTTTTTTGAGGGGGCCAGCCATTGTGTGTGGGACGAAAAAAAAATCAGCGAAGCGAGCGAGCGGACATTTTCAATACAAAATTTTTCATTTTGTGATAGATTTTGACATAACACTCAAGAATTATATTATATTTCGCCCTTTTCTCTTTCCTTTTCTTCTCCCCCCTTTGTGCTTGGTCTTTAAACATGGGAGAGGAGGGGGGGGGGTATTGGTCCCTTAAGCCCCCTCCCATCTGTACGTCAGTGAGAGGACCTCAATTTTTTCTCAATCGAATAACATGGATAAATAGAGAGAGCATTAACATAATAACTCTCTCGTTGATACTCTTCCCCTTTAAAAAAAAATAGTTTTCCCCTAATTTTCACCGACGACTTGAAATATCCGTCCTTGCCCCCTATAGCACCAGCTTTATAAAAGATAAAGCCAGATGAAGAATAACGAAAAGGAATCCCTCCCGGGGAATCCCTACAACACGCAGGGTAAACTTGCATTTTGAAACTGAAAAAATCGATCAATTTGCGTGTTAAGATAGATCGAGAGATGGCGCTAGAGCGAACAAGATTTTGGTTAGTTTGATTCCCGCTATTTTCCGACGACGCCCGATTTCGTATTACTTTAATTAAATAAACGAATACAAAAAATAATCGAGCTTTTCTCTCGTCTCTTCATTTCTTAAAGAAAAAAATCAGAGGTGTAGACCCCCTGCCCCTTTCCATGACCGGAGCACCGCCTCTGCTAAAGACAGCTTGCCATTACAGTCAGTGAATATCACACGTGTTGACATATACACTGCAAAAACTCCGGTGTTGATTTAACACCAGCCCGGAATCTATATATGTCCACACCAGAGAAGTGTTGAAACAACACCAGTTTGGAATCAAACCGATGCTGTTTTAATACTAATTGGTGTTGTATAAAAACCTTTCTGGTGTTAGACCAAAACGAAACTGGTGTTGTTTAACACTTCTCTGGTGTGGACATATATCGATTCTGGGCTGGTGTTAAATCAACACCGGAGTTTTTGCAGTGTACTTACATTTGCCTGATATTGCACCATTGAAGTATTCATCCCAGGGTAGGTTTCCAAACCGAGGGTCACGTTTTCTGAAATGAAACCAAGATGTGAACACGTCCTTTGGATTTCTTGCGACGTAGATGATCTGAAAAAAAAAAAATGTTGGTTAAAAACAAAAATTAAAATAAAGTCTTAGAATTTTTTTTTTGCATTTTTACTTTATACCCCGTGTGGAGCGTCGATCGTGGCCCAGAAGATTAGTCTCCGGACTTTGAAACAGAGGGTCGTGGGTTCAAATCCCAGCTATGGCATATATAGTTTCCATCAGCAAGGAATTCATCCACAGCGTGCTGCACTCGACCCAGGTGAGGTAAATGGGTACCGGCAGGAAGTAATACCTCAAAAGACGTGACGTGCACGTGAATAGGTAGCGGTAGCCTAGCTTAGCCGGGGTAATAAATAGCAGGGCCCGATGGAAGAACAGTTTTCGGAACTGAAGTGGTTACCCTTGGTAAATATACCATTATTATTATTATTGTTATCGTTACTTGAAATACCCCCATTTTGTCAATCTAAAGCCTTTCAATCATTACTTTCAAATTTCTATATAACACTAGAAATATTTCAAGGATCCTGCATTATACATTGTCAATAAAAATGACTAGATTCTTGTCAAAATTGATAGATTCTTTTTTTTTCTTCAAATGTTTTTTTTTTCATTTTCACAAATTATTATTTTTTTCAATATAATATTAATATTGAGGCCCTGTGATCTATTGAATAGAGTGGTTATCTCAAGGGGTGGATGGGGCGTGGGTGCTCTGTTTGGATTTTCATTCTTCTCATCCGCACATGATCATCATGATTATGACAATATAATAATAGCTCATATTTATAATATTCATAATTATGACTCTTAGAGAGTTGCAACACCCATGTATATCTTCTAATGTTCTTCCTCCTCCTTTCTTTCTGAAGTTTCTCCTATTTTTCCCATTTTACATATCCCTCTTCTCTACTAATTAAAAAAAATCAAAGTGATGGGGCGGTCACCTTCGCCGTCCCTGCATGGATGTGAGGACGGCAAAAATGACGTCATGAATATAATTATCCACATTTTGCTTTCCTTTGGCAAGGCGTCATTCCACACTCTCCACGGTGCTAAAACCAGCGCTGTTCAAAGTTTCAAGCAAAAATGTTTTTAAAAAGTTTGATCAATTTCTTGTAAGAGTTATGGGCTTATAAACAACTTGCTTAAAATTTTAAAAAACATTTTTACAGCGTACAGAATGTGAATATCATTGTACTTTCTCCAGTGTTATTGAGTGGGTTCATTTTAAATTCGTCTAATTCCAATTCGTCCAATTGTCAACTCGTCTACTATTTTTTGGTCTACTATCAGTTCGTCCACTATCCACATGGACTAGTTGCCAATTCGTCCACTCACCATTTCGTCTAATAACCAGTTGGTCCAAGAGCCATTTAGTCCATATATACAATTTGGTCTAATTGGACTAAGTTTTATTTGTGCAAAGTGAATGAAAATGAAATGGATATTAGACCAACTGGTTATGGGACGAGATTGTCATAGACGAAATGGTGATTAAACGAAGTGATGATTGGACCAAATGACTGTTAGACGAAACGTTGATGGACGGAATGGCATTAGACAAAATGAAAGTAGACCATGTGGTGAGTGGACGATATGGGAGTAGACGAATTGGCAATTTACCATTGTGTGCGCATAATCATGGACCTATCTATAGCGAGTGATTGGAACATTCCCCTTGGAGCGGAGGATGCGTATAGGTTGTGTGTGGGAATGACAACATCTAACGGTCGGGGTAATAGATGAATCTATAAGCGCTGTAATTTATTACTATATAGTGCCTTACGGGTGACACAACATTCAATTCTGCGACATTTGCTCCAGTCTTAATATCTTAGAGTCAGGATTATGAGGCGCCGATTGTACCAATATTATATAGAACAATTATTTGTTATATAATTATTATTTATTAAATGATAACTATTATTTATATATAATTTACATTTTATTTGTAAATAATTACTATTATATAAAATAACATTTCTAATTATTTATATGTAATTCCAAAATATACTTCATTATTTGTAAATAATAATAGTTCGACATTCCATTATTTATAAATAATCATTATTTGTTTTCATTATTTATAAATAATGATTATTTGTTTTTCATTATTTATAAATAATGATTATTTGTTTTTCATTATTTATAAATAATGATTATTTGTTTTTCATTATTTATAAAAAATGATTATTTGTTTTTCATTATTTATAAATAATCATTATTTGTTTTTCATTATTTATAAATAATGATTATTTGTTTTTCATTATTTATAAATAATGATTATTTGTTTTTCATTATTTATAAATAATGATTTTTGTTTTTCATTATTTATAAATAATGAGGTAGATATTTCATTATTTAACAAATAATCTTTATTTATAAATAATGGAAAACTCGAACATTAAATAATGATTATTTATGAATAATGGAATGTCGAACTATTATTATTTACAAATAATGAAGTATATTTTGGAATTATATATAAATAATTAGAAATGTTATTTCATATAATAGTAATTATTTACAAATAAAATGTAAATTATATATAAATAATAGTTATTATTTAATAAATAATGATTATATAACAAATAATTGTTCTATATAATATTGGTACAATCGGCGCTCATACAGGATTGCAATACAGTTTTTGGTTCAGAATAATGCAAATGTTTAAGGATAAAGGTTTATTTTGTTTTGAGGTTAGGTTTGTGTTTGGCTTATAAGTTCGTATTTCCATCGGAGCAATCGTCGCCAGAGCCCATGTTCATGGAACCCTTATAATTGACCAGAATATTATCCTGTATCCGAAATATTTCAATAATATCACGATGATTAAAAAAAACAGAACAAACAAACAACAAACCTTTGGTTTTTTCTCATCCAACTGTTCAGGAAGGAATCTATATGGTAGATGACTCGTAATGACACGTGGGGAATCGGCATTCTGCAACATCTTCACCAGGAAGAGAATAAAATTGAATAAAAATGAATTATCAATAAATTTGTTTTAGATTATAACATAATGCAATACAGTGCGCATCAAAAAAAGTTTACACTTTGAAAAAGCCCTGGGAATTAAAGAGTATACAACATGTGGGTATTTTTTTCACATATAATCTTGGGTTTGGGTCTCATCTATCCAATGAAAGTAAAAGTTTTGTCAGAATGTTACACTTGAGTGAGCACTGTCCATTTTTGTAAAGCTCGCAGAAATCTGTTTGCGCAGAAATGCTCGTTTTCACGCTGTGTTAAGGGGAAACGGCGAAATCAAACTTACCCTGCGAAACATTTCTCATACATTTCCCTTGCACTTTTAGTCAGTTGAAATAAGACAGATACATTCAAGCATTTTGTAACAATTTTGCCACCCAAATCGAAATTTCAGCACTTAGTAAGCACAACCTTTACCCTTTTTGTGCCAGCTGGATCTGAGGACATAACTGAATCTGAACAAAAGTTTAAATCAGACATCTCCAACATTATTTCACTCAGTTTTTATCATTGAAAGTGGGTTTACATTTCATTTTTCATTTAATACTTGTTTCTCCACACTTTTCCCAAGCTTGGCAATGATTAACAAAATGAAAATCAAGCTTAAGCCATTCCATGTAAATCACAGCTCAGTGTAAAGCAAATATCGTCACGATGGCCTCGGTGTGTGGGGGAGAGGGGTGGGGTGAAATGCTCTCTTCGAAGTGTTTTGGGCAAGGAAACAAGTAAAAAAAAGGTAAAATATATCTTCAAATCAATTTTAATAGCTAAACTCTACGTGTTCTTCATGATTAAGGTCTACTTTTAATTCGCATAACTATTTCAAAGTTCTGCGCAAATCATTTTTCACTAACTTTTCAAAAGTAAGTGGTGCTCACTCAAGCGGACATATTTTCCGACAGTTATATCGTCATTTGATTAAATGGACCTGTACCAATGTTAAAATGTGGAAAAGTGTTCAGGATATTACAAATGTATAATTTTACAGGATTTTTTCAAAGTGTAAACTTTTTTTGATACGCACTGTATAGTCCCGATCAAAATGATAGACTCTTCGTTGGTTGATGTCTGAACTTGACAATAATTCAAATATTTTCAGTAAAAAATGATGATTATATTTCTAAAGTTCTGTTTTAACGGGTTTTTTTTACATGACAAAATTTTAATTGTGCCTCTCAAGGGGGGGGGGCACGGGCCGGCTTTGCCCTCCCCCCGGATCCGCCTGTGAAGTCCACACCAGAGAAGTTTGCAGTTTTAGGTTTTGGTCTAAAATCAGATAGGTGTTTATACAACACCAACTAGTATTAAAACAGCTTCGGTTTGATTCCAAACTGGTGTTGTTTCAACACTTCTCTTGTGTGGACATATATAGATTCTGGGCTGGTGGTAAATCACCACCGGAGTTTTGGCAGTGTACTCTTTTTTTTTTCTTTTTTCTTTCTTTCTTTCTTTCCTTCCTTCCTTCCTTCCTTCCTTCCTTCCTTCTTTCTTTCTTTCTTTTTTCTTTCTTTCTTTCTTTCTTTCTTTCTTTCTTTCTTTCTTTCTTTCTTTCTTTCTTTCTTTCTTTCTTTCTTTCTTTCTTTCTTTCTTTCTTTCTTTCTTTCTTTCTTTCTTTCTTTCTTTCTTTCTTTCTTTCTTTCTTTCTTTCTTTCTTTCTTTCTTTCTTTCTTTCTTTCTTTCTTTCTTCCTTCCTTCCTTCCTTCCTTCCTTCTTTCTTTCTTTCTTTTTGTCTTTCTTTCTTTCTTTCTTTCTTTTAGATCTCCTTTTCCTTTTTTAATATTTGAAAAATCGTAGGCACATTAGGAGCACTCGCTCCTGCCCCCCCGTGTTGATGTCCTCATCTCGCGCCCCATTGCATAAAAGTAATATTATCCTGAAATCCTTGATTTTGATTGGCTGCCGGGATTGGCTGATGAGCATTGTTACCATGGTAGTTACCATCGGATGGCAAAGTTACCATAGTATAATCATAGTAATAACGTTCATGCAACGAGGGATGCAACAGGTCCAGGTGCATTATTATTTACCTTGTACATGTAACAGTACCTGGCGCCATCTTTGCCTACGTCATCAATGAGAGCGAACTCGAGATGAGCGAGAGTTGTGCGTCTATTGACCCTCTCCAAGTCTCCATCAGCTAACAGGAGACTGACGATCTCACTCACCCAGTGGGTACCTTAACATATCAACATTGTATTCAAATCAGTGATTAATGGATGCCTATAATCATCATGCTCATTTTTCATTTCTAAGAAGTTTTCCTTTATTTATTTATTCTTATTTATTCATAAATTTCTTTGTTTATTTATTCATGTATTCATTTCATCATACATTCATTTATTCTCATTCATTTCTTGATAAAATCATTTATTCATTCATTCATTTATAAAATCATTTGTTTAATCGTTTACTCATTTATTAATTTCTTATCTATTCTTATCCAGTCCGATTTTGATGAAATTTTCAGTGTTATCCTTTTTGGATTTTTCTTCTTTTACTCAAATCAACTTTTTTCAAACCTAAACCAGAAAAGGACAAGAACACGAAAATAGTTACCACTCTTTGGAAAAGTAACGATGAAGATATCATCTGGTCGAATCTGGAAAGTTTTGAGTTCTTTGAGGGCCTCGATCCTTACTGCTGGCGGGAAGGTCATGCCTTCGTACACAGGCCGATGTCGAAGGACTTCACTGGATAGAACGTCCGGTTCAAATTCTAAATCAGGAATGTTGTTGGTTGTCGCCATGAGGTCAAGAAATAAATGATGATGCGAAAAACTGAAGAGACATATTAAGGAAGAGAGAGAGGGAGAGAGAGAGAGAGAGGGGGGGGGGTAAGTGAGAGAGAAATATTGAGGGGGGGGGGTAGGAAGTGATGACAGGGAAATTGGTTGGTAAAGAGAAAACAATATAGTAATATATGAAGCAGTATATAAAATGAAGAATGGTTTCGTCCATTTCACTTTTTTCTACCAGTCACAATGTCTCTATAACGTATATAACCATTTTCCATATTTATAACAATTTCATAAAAAATGTACGGAATTTAACCCCAAAAGGTATGTAATAGTGTCAGTTGCAAATAAATGATAAATAATTTTTGTATTTTACTTTTAAAAGAAATGTGGTGAGTTTGCCAATTTAATCCCAAGCAGCTTTGACTTCGATAGTTCAGACCAAAATTAGAAGTTTAATTCAGCGAAATTTGTCAAAAGTAGAACCATTTCTTTCCAGATATTTTACCAAATCGAGCTCTCTTTTAAAGAGAGTGACCAACATATTGTGCCACATTTGTGCTAATAATGTTTTTATCCCCTAAATAATTATATATATATTTTTCAAAATATAAAGTTTACCAGACAAGTGCACACTTTGTTTTAAATGCAAAACAGGATCACGGTCCCTCGAAAAGAATTAAACAACAAATGAGTAACTAGGGTATTTTTTTCTTTAAGTGATTTTTGTTCTCAATTTTCCAGGATTACAACTCCAAATTATTTTCGATTGACATAAATAGTTTCTCTGAATTTGCTTGAATACACAGTATATTGAAATACTCCATATTTTGTCGGCAATATTTCTACACTGCAAAAACCCCGGTGTTGATTTAACACCAGCCCGGAATCTACTTTTGTCCACACCAGAGAAGTATTGAAACAACACCAGTTTGGAATCAAACCGATGCTGTTAGAATACTAATTGGTGGTGTATAAACACCTTTCTGGTGTTAGAACAAAACAAAACTGGTGTTGTTTAACACTTCTCCGGTGTGGACATATATAGATTCCGGGCTGGTGTTAAATCAACACCGGAGTTTTGTAGTGTAATAACAAGACTGTCTGAGCATGCTTCCCAAGCAAACATATATTTTTAACTCGTGTGTTTTCATTACCCCATAACAAATGTCATATATCGTCAAAGATCGAATATCTTATTTAGAAACAGGTCTATGCATAGGCGGCGGAAGCGGGGGGACGGGGGGGACCTGTCCCCCCTAAATTTGAGGTGGGGGGACGATCCCCCCCTAAAATTTTGGTTGATAACCTTTTTTTTTTTTTTTTTGCTTGTCAAAAAATTTTGTTGGCCCCCCCCCTAAAATTCAGGTTGATAACTAACCTTTTTTTTTTTTTTGCTTGTCAAAATTTTTGCTGGTCCCCCCTAAATTTTTTGGCTTCCGCCGCCTTTGGGTCTAACTGTGTAAACGTTGACGGTATGTGATGGCGATCATGGGCCACTCTATAGTCATGCTAGTCATTTATGGTGTGATTATTATATTTGATAGGGCCAATAGATCAAATAGTTAAAGTCCTCTCGATTAATGCAGTTAAAATCAAATTAAGTTCAATGATATAGCCAAGATTATTTTGTATAGATTTTGCGGCATTTGAGATCCATCGACTCGTTTGAAATGAATACATTCCTCTGTACTGACGAGATAGCAAGAAATTATATCGATCGAGTGGACTTGATAATTTTTTTTAAAGCTGACATGGTCAGTGACACAATTAACATTAGGAAATTGACTTGCATTTGATTTTAACATCATAAATTTGTTGAACATCTTGTAAATTCCCGCTCTTTTCCCCGAAACTTTTTGGAGCTAATCTGGTCCCGAATCACACACCTCACAAAGTGAGACGATGGACCAAGAGTGGGGTGCATATATCTCCTTCTGGAGTGAACAGTGTATATTTTTCCCGGGGGGGGGGGGCGCACTAGGCTTACATTGACGAGTGGATACCATGCGCGACCAAGGATGTCTTTTTCAAGATAGGGCACGTTACGTACGTAACATAATAAGGGTGTCAAAAAACACTAATATAATGGTATCTATAGTTCGCTAGGAAAGCTACGTGTTTAGGGTCAAATTAGCGAGGGTAAAAAGACTAAAATGTTATACATGTATAAAGGATGTACTTTTTGTCCCAACAGTCAACACTACGTGTTTAACATGTTTAAAGTCCGATTTGTGCGAGGTGAGGAAGTTGGGCCGTACTAAACCCAATGATGTACATCTAGGCAAAGGTGAAACCGACGTCCAAGACATATAACAATTAATATATCGCTGTACTTGTTTAGAGGTTCAATTCAGGGAATACCTGCCAAGGGTATCGTTTTGTTTCCAATACTTGTTAAGGGTAGGGTTTCTCACGCCAACGTTAAGGGATGCATTTTCAGAATATGGAAAATACTTGTTAAAGGACAAGTCCACCCCAACAAAAAGTTTATTTGAATAAAAAGAGAAAAATCCAACAAACATAACACTGAAAATTTCATCAAAATCGGATGTAAAATAAGAAAGTTATGACATTTTAAAGTTTTGCTTAATTTCACAAAATAGTTATATGCACATCCTGGTGGGTATGCAAATGAGGAGACTGATGACGTCATCCACTCACTATTTCTTTTGTATTTTATTACATGAAATAGGGAATATTCTATTTTTCTCCTCCTTGTCAAGTCAAACAACGATTAATTCCTCCCTGAACATGTGGAATGAGCATTGTTTAATACTATATGATTCAGTCAAGTTGGTCCTCATTGTCAAATCTATAATAATTAAATATTGTATAATTCAAACAATAAAAAAACAAAAGAAATAGTGAGTGAGGGACATCATTAACTTTCTCATTTGAGTTGTGCATATCACTGTTTTGTTGAAAATAAGCAAAACTTTTAAGTGTCATAACTTTCTTATTTTACATCCGATTTTGATGAAATTTTCAGCGTTTTGCTAGTTTGATTTTCCTCTATTTATTCAAATCAACATTTTTCTGGGATGGACTTGACCTTTAAGGGTGCTTTTCGGGACCCCATGGTCGCGCATGGTATCCACTCGCGTCAATGGATGTGGCCCCCGGGATATTTTTAGACAGTTTCACTCCGGAATGCGCTGTCTATAATTCACTCAAAACCGAAAATCAAAGTAATTTACAACAACACTCACTTTCATCCAATACATTCCAGTGAGACTCGTTCTTCAATATAAACCGACAGGACAGGCAATTCCCTTTTCGGCCGATCAGAGGCATGGGTTTAAACTTTCCGGAAACAGTACAAGCCACCGTCTGGTGCATTGTCGCGCTGGTGAAGTGCAGTGTGCAAATGTATGAACATTACGTCCACAGTAGTGGATGTAATGTTACTATACTATACTAATGCTAGTACATAACCTCGCAATACGTGTGAGTGCATTACATATCATCCGATAAAAGATTGTTTACAGCGTGCAAGTAAAAACACCCGGGTAAAAACAACCACCGTTATTCACGGAGTTGAGTATTTTGTACCGCTTGTTTAAAGATGTGTAGAGAGGTCCAATCATTATGAAACAATACAAAAATGGATATCTAATTCCAACTATGCAATACCGTACAAATATTCATTTCTATCCTTAAACTAGTCCTTCAACGGAAGTCAATATTGTGTGAAATATCAATAAAATGCCGTGTGTACTTACAGTACTCGGTGCCCGGAATAGGTGTTCGCGACTAACATATAAAAGCAAAGTAATGTTCTGTCTGAATAGTTTGTTGTGAGCTCGGAGTCATTATATTTCAATTCTAATCAATCTTCTTTATTGACTGAGATCAGTCAAGCAAGACTTATATCTGCATTACGGAAAATGGCCTCTTTACACCAGGGGCAGAGGCAGAGGTTTTTTTAGTGTGTGTGTGTGTGTGAGTGTGGGTGTGTGTATATATGTATTGGTTTGGGGGAGTCATTCTGTTCTTGGGGGAAAATACTACACAAGGATATAAGTAGTTGTGTTATGAATGGAGGATATTCCACTGGTTACTTTAATGTAGAAAGGGGGGTCAGACAAGGTGACCCACTGTCGCCCTATTTGTTTTTTATTGCAATAGAATTACTGGCACATGAAATAAGAAAAGACAAAATCATTAAAGTGATAAGTTTTGGGGAGTATGAAATAAGACAGGTATTGTATGCCGATGATATTACAAATTTTTTGAAAGACATGGATTCAATAAAAAGGTTGCAGTTTATTTTTGAAGAATTTGAAAAAGTCAGTACTGGCTCAAAGGTAAATAAGCTAGGACAAGACACACTTTATGTACATGGGTAAGGAAAATGGAAAGACAAATGACCCTGTATATGTATTTGGCAAATATGTTAGGGAGGTCAAAATTTTAGGAGTTTTCTTTTCAGTTGATATTAGATTAAAAAAAGTGAAAATATGAAATGTAAAGTATTATATGTGATTTGAAATGTAAAATTGAAATGTTATGTAACTATTTGTTCATGAAATCAGAATAAAAACAGTATTAAAAAAAAATGAGTAAGGTGGGGGGGGGGGGGTGCTATGCCGAAAGGGGGTGTGTGGGTGAATGTGTGGTAAGGGGCGGGCTGATCATGCCAAAACAAGTCGATCACAATCAGATGGCAATCTGTTTATTTTATTTTGTTTTAATTTTTTTTTAAAGATGAACTATACAGTGCGTATAAAAAAAAACGGGACAGATTTGAAAAGTCTATCAAATTTTTGTTTCAAATAATGATGTCTATATTTTAGTGTTAATAGATGCTCTAAGGTCTTATCTTTGAAATGCAATTTAAAAAAATTAATTTTATTCATGCTTGAGCGAACACATGACGTTTTTGTTGGGGGTTCAAAAAGAGGCTTGCGCCAGAATTGCAGAATATGTGTAATACAATGATCAGACTTCTTGCTAATCAGGAGACTTCCTCTTGACCTTTTCATTATCTGTGCCACAATTTTCAAATTATGCTGTCAAATTTCATTTACAAAGTTATTTATTTAATTGAATTATTTTGTTTTTTCATTTAAACTTCTCTTACCTTTTAATTTTCCTTCATAAGTAACTGAGGAAAGAAGATTTTTTTTGTCAACCCAAGCAAGAAGATTTGAATTATTAATTGGGAAAACTTGTGATTATTCAAATCGTTTTATTATGTGAAACAAATTATGTTATGTACCTTTAAAAGACATGAATCTATTTTTCAATGGGTCATTAATTCCTTGACCAAGTTTAATTGCTTGACAGGAAACACAGGAAGGGATTCATGTCTTTCAATGACCATGATGTATTGAGTGAATTTTGAAGGAGCTAGATATGGCAGATCGAGTAAAATGTATTAAAAAGTTGTGAGCGAGCGAAGTGAGCACGCAAATATTCCCACTTTTTTAAATTACAATATCAAAGTTTGTGATAGATTTTGACAAAATATTCAGAAAATAATATCATATTTTACTTTCTATCTTTCCTTTTATTTCCTGTCCACTTTTTTCTTGGTCATGATTTTTTTAATTAAGGGGGGGGGGGGAGCAACCCGAGCGCCCGCCCATCTGTGTGGCTTTGTTCAAAAGGAACCATAACCTTTGTAGCACATAATGAAAGGATTTGAATAAAAAAATCCACGCTCTCCCATAATTCTGTTGTAAAGAAAAATTTTAGCTTTAAGAAGGAATATTCAAAGCTAACAGAGCATATTAAAAAGAAATAACAGAATAATTCAAGCAAATAAATAGATCTGAAAATGAATTTTGACCGCATGATTTGAAAATTATGGCAAAGATAATGAAAAGGTTAAGAGGAAGTCTGCTAATTAGAAAGAAGTCCGATCATCATATTACTCATATTCTGCAATTCTGGCGCAAGCCTCTTTTTGAACCCCCAACAAAAACGTCCCGTGTTCGCTCAAGCATGAACGAAACTAATTTTTTTAATAGCATTTGAAAGACAAGACCTTAGAGCACCTATTAACACCAAAATATAGACATAATAATTTGAAACTA
This sequence comes from Lytechinus pictus, assembly GCF_037042905.1. Lineage (NCBI taxonomy): Eukaryota > Metazoa > Echinodermata > Echinoidea > Temnopleuroida > Toxopneustidae > Lytechinus > Lytechinus pictus. The sequence goes on along the minus strand of NC_087255.1, from coordinate 5,466,788 downwards.
AAATTTTATAGACTTTTCAAATCTGTCCCGTTTTTTTTGATACGCACTGTAGTTAGGGCCTATATACCTAATTTTCATTTGACAAAGTGCAAAATATTATTAAATGCAAGAGGAAATTGAACCATCTACAGGGGCCGCGGAACCGGGGGGGGGGGGCTGGAGAGGGGGGGGGGGGGGTCTTCAGCCCCCCACTTTTTTCCAAAACCGTGAACAAAAACGTAAAAATGACCATATGATTGTGATTGTGATGGTCAGCCCCCCCCCCCCACTTTTGGCTCAGCCCCCCACTTTGAAAACCGTTCCGCGGCCCCTGATCTATGCATTAGACTAAATAACAGTTACGCTGTTTGGACCTGGACCTACTACTCTGAACCGAAGTAGACCAGATGGTTTTAGCAACCATGGTGTTAGACGATATGCTTTTACACTGTAAAAAATGAAGTGCTAATTTAGCACTTGATTACAGTGCTTATATAGTGACTGCACTACGAGTGCTGATTTTCTAGTTTAAATTTGAACTAGAAAATCAGCACTCGAAGTGCAGTCACTATACAAGCACTGTAAGTGCTGAATTAGCACTTCATTTTTTACAGTGTACATTAAGCGGATAGAGCCAAGGAGTTAATTAGGAATAGTTTTAGAGTGAAACAAAAAGCAGTGATCACTATTAATCATTATTACAGAAGTCCAATAATGTTTAGCTTGGGTAGATTTAAAGAATAAAGTTTGTACTGAAAGAGGTGGTGCTTTGGTTATTTAACTGATCATTGATATTATCTTTCAGCAGGATTTGAATTGATATTCTATCCCTTTAAGATCAACCCAATGATTGTTGATTTTAACGAAAAATCGTGAGGACATTATAATGATATCAAACTTTTTAGTGAGTGCAGTCGACTAACTACTTCACTCTAACGCTAGTGCGTTCGTGCCCAAAGAATCCCTCCCTCCCATCAAAAGATAAATTGAAGTAATCTTGGCCCCGTCTTACAAAGATAGACGATTGATCTGATCAACCTCAAGTATATGGAAATCCATCGATGTCATAATTTTACTACTGGAAACTTTGCACAATGTCTTTTGAAATCAAAGAGAAGCATACAGAATAGTCAAGAAAACAGTAATGTATGACTATACATCATAATCTAGAAAATATGTTGAGCAATCATATCTTTTTTAAATGGTGGCGTTGCTGGCTTTCCATAGTTGAGGTTGATTGGATCAATCAAAACTCTTTGTAAGACAGGGCCCTGATCGACCTCGTGAACCTAGCAAGGAGAACAATCCCTCAATCTCAGCAAACCCACCTCCCCCAAGAAAAAAAGAAAGAAAAAAGAAATGCTAAGACGACCCAACGCGTAGTAACAATCCAATTCCCCTGTACTCATGCAGAAGTATTAGCTCCATGAATACCTCTTTACCAGGGTAAAATGCCAATTCGTCTACTACCAACTCTTCCACTCACCACATGGTCTACCTCCGATTAGTCTAATGCCATTCCGTCCATCAACATATCGTCTAACAACCATTTGGTCCAATCATCATTTTGTCTAATCATCATTTCGTCTATGACCATTTCGTCTCATATCCAGTTGGTCTAATATCCATTTCATTTTCATTCATTTTGCACAATTAACACTTAGTCCAATTAGACTAAATGGTATATGGACTAAATGGCTAGTTGATCAACTGGTTATTAGACGTAATGGTGAGTGGGCGAATTGGCAATATGTGGATAGCGGACGAACTATTGGTAGACCAAATGATCGTAGACAAGTTGGCAATTGGACGAATTGACATTAGACGAATTTGAAATAAACCTTAATCAGAAGTCTCTCTACATGTATAGTCAAGCTATTGATGTACTCAAGCCTTTTCAACTCAAGGAGTACATTACCCGCTTACTAGTATCTCACCTGGGTTGAGAGCAGCACAGTGTGGATCATTTTTAGCTGAAGGAAATTACGCCATAGATTTATGAAAAAGCTATTGTCAATTTGTCATTAGATAACTCCTATGTTAACCTTGATTGTGATTGGCTGCTGAGCCATATTACCGTGATTACCAAGGTAGTTGTCTTAATTGAAATTAACAATAGTTGTAACTCTTTATGACACGGTCCTTGACATTTCGGTTTATTTTCAATTCGTGTAATGCCAACTCGTCTAATATAATTTATCTACCATCAGTTCGTCCACTATCCACATGGTCTAATTCACACTCACAATTTCGTCTAATAACCAGTTGGTCCAATAGCCATTTAGTCCGTATTCAATTTGGTCTAAGTTTTATTTGTGCAAAATGAATGAAAATGAAATGGAAAACTATTAAATGAGAACATTACTTGTCATACTGCACGTCGGCATGCATAGTCGATATACACTGGCCATATACACTGGAGGTGCCGTGGCCGAGTGGTCTAAGGCGCCTGGCTATACATAAAAAGTCTGGGGTTCGATCCCCGGCCGCGGCACCTATGCCTATGAGCAAGGCATTTAATGTGCAATGCTCTTTTATCCTGCTTTCAAAATAAATGGAAATGCTATAGGCATTATTGGTAACTTGGTGTGCACTTGTTTAAAAAAAAATATCTAAGGGCGTTGATCCATTTTTTTTGGACGGGGGAGGGGCAAAAGTGAAAAATAAATGTCCACGCCAAATCATAATATAGAATTTCAAAAAAATGATATATTATTTATGCAAGTTGGGTGGTTTTATCTTTTTCCACCGCTCTTTGAAACATATATACACAACACAAAAGTAAGTCCCCCCTAAATCAAATTGCTGTAACTTTTGAACGGAATTATTTTTAAAAATATGATATTTCGTAGGTGGTTTTCTGCACTCATTCAGCAACTCTTGGGGAAAATGAAATTGATCGGTTGAGTCATGCATGAGTAATTAAAGATTGAATTGAAAATGACAATTTTTGAAAGTCACAAGAGTCGTTTTTCAGATTGTGCAAATACAAAGTTGGGCAAAAGTTGTTTTTAGGTGAATTTTATGGTGTTAATGCTGTTTTACTATCCATCATTTAGCCACTCCACACACAATTTTGATATCGTATGTTCATGGTTGAGTGAGCACAATATTGCAGGGGCCTCGGAAGCGGGGTGGGGTTGGGGGGGGGTTGCTCAGCCCCCACTTTTTTTCCAAAAGCATGTAAAATGACCATACGATTGTGACGGATTTTTTGCATGGTCAGCCCCCTCCCTCACTTTTGGCTCAGCCCCTCCCCACACTTTGAAAACCGTTCCGCGGCCCCTGTATTGTGACGTATCATCATAGGGGGTTTTTGTAGTATCTTCTACAACTTGTTAGGTCATATTAAAATTTGAAAATGTTGGTGGCTCCCCCGATTATAGGCCCCTCCCCCATTTTAAAATTCTGGATCCACCACTGATTTGTCCATAAATTAAACTGATCATGAGAAATTGTTAGGAAAAGAATACATTTATGCAGTATAAAGAGTATTCATTCCTAAGTTTTCGAATGTGCTCGCTCAACCATGAAAATGTTAAAAGTTCGGAAAGTGTGTGGTGAAAGAAATGATGGATGATAAAAACAACAGCAATTAAAGTCACATTTGAAGCCGAATTTGCCCCCAATATTCACCTTATTACCCTTTAAAATGAGTCTGTGACATTGAAAATACCCATTTTCCCACTTTGATGCGTGCTCACTCATCCATAAATAAACAAATCGATTTCATTTTTTGCACAGAATTCTGCCGATAGGTTGATAAACATTACTGCCAAATGACATTGCTAAAGACAGCCTTGAAAAAAAGTTCCACCATATTGAATAAGGGGTTACTTATTCTTAAACATATGCACCCATAATGTACACAAGTCTATGAGAGAGGAAGTCAAAATTTTAACAAATATGAAATGAGGGTTTGTTTCATGGACGGTTTTTGTTACTTCTGCCACCAGTTATATCATGAAACCTCGCACATGGCTTCAGAGTAAGACTATCCAAAAGGCGCGCACACAAAAATAACAATTCGATATGGGACAGAGTGGGGCCAAGGCCTTGAACTTTCTTCTCATTTGCATAATTTTCGAATATTGTGTGCTCACTGATGCATTAAACATCGGGATTTTCATAAAAATCAAATCAAATGAACCATGCAAGGAGGTTTGTGACAGATATTCATAGTTACAAATTGCATTTTTTTCCAATAACGTAAAAAAAGAGCTAATCACATTCCACATGTTCATTCAAGCGTGAATATTTAATTAAACGCCTTTGAATCATTGAAGCATGTTAATTGGTCATGAACATAACGAAAAAGTTGATAAAAGATCAGTTTCAGTTACCAAAATGAAACAATACTTGCCTATAATATTTGAAAATCGTATTTTTTGTTTTCGATAAATGTTCATTGAACCGTGAAACGATGAATATTGTTGAAGATACTCTTCCCAAAAATAACTATCATCATATTCTATCATTTTTATTGACAAAAATATGTAAAAACTCAAATTATAGCAAATTTGGACTTGTGTTTATTCAACCGTGAAATTCAGCCAAAAAAATGTATCGTCTTTTAGAAAGTACCTATTACAAGACTTCTGACTATTTTTCATGATGAGAATGTAGAATTAGTTCCAATAAAATGGAATCAAAGTCATGATATTTGGCTTGTGACTTTTGAAAAGTTACATTTTTGTCTTCTGACGGTGCTCACTGAAGCATGACGTAAAATACGTCCATAACATTTACTCAGAGGGTAGCTTATAAAATTACCTATACGCTCATGTAAAAATATATTGAAAACTCGCATTGGTTCGGAAATTATTGATGTTTGTTTAAGGGGGGACTTACTTTTTTGTTGTGTATAGTTGCATATTAAACATCTTTCGATTTTTTTTGTGGGGGGCGGTGAATCGATCGCCCGCTGCCCCCGGATCTTCGCCTCTTTCTCCAACATCCAGGGGAGTGTTTCATCAACATTTTCATCCGACAAGTTGTCAGATCTGACATCTTTCTCTGATGTTGATTGGCTGAGAGGTACTGTTACTATGGTAACTGTCGGATAAAATGTGACTTGTCGGATAAAACGTCCGACAAGTCCTTTCATGAAACGCCCCCCTGGCATTAGCAAGCAACAAACGTTCTCATTCTCATCCATTCACACTAGGACTGTCAGTCTGACCCAGAAAACTTACAACTGAGTGTCCTTGATTGCGAATAGGGCAAGAAGACAAACGAACGTTCCAACGAAACAAATAAATCTCGGTCTATTATCAACACTTTACCTGTATCATCCACTCAATATCCTCTTGACCAAACTTCTTTCTTAGACATAAGAAAAGAAACACATATCATTATTATTCAATGGGATACGTAGAGTTTGCCCGACGACTTTGAGCCGTCTGTTTATTACCATGATTTTCGGAAGATTACACAGAAAGAAATAGCACTTTCTTTAAGCACGTCACTGGACCTATAGGTCCATGCTCTAACAACAGGTTGTTCAAACTTTTAAACAACCTGTTTATAACTTCAAAAATTAGTTGTTAGAGTGACGGACTTAAACAACGTGCTTGAAATTGTAAATATATTGTACAAAAGAATTTAGACACATAGGCCCGTATTCTGAAGTCAGGTTTAACTTAGACCACGGTCTAACTCTGTGCTAAAATTATGGGGAGCCAAAATTTCAAAAATTATGTTTATATTACATAATTCTTATGTTTACTATTTCGTTTCCTTTTGCTTTCATAATGAAGAAAAATACTTCAATAATCATTCCCAGATAGTTATGAACAATTTTAGTGTCAAATAACTTAATAAAGTGGATTTGTACTGTTAGGGATTTGTGCCCCGATTAGCTATCCATAGTTAAACCACAACTTAAAACCAGGGTTTAATTTAAACCAGAGTTCAGAATACGGGCCATACTAACAAGGCAATGAGATATACCAAATATATAATAAATAGATAAATAAATAAATCTGTAATATTCGATGTTTATATAGCGCCTTAGCACTTCACAATATAAAGCCTAACTACTTTACTTAAATAACTTAACTATCTAACATAACTACGTTAAACATAATTGCGAGAATTCATTTGTCATATACAGAACAGACACCATTATCATGATTACTATATTTTGTGAAGGTACTGAGTAATGAATGCTTGCTTAAAGGTCAAGTCCACCCCAGGAAAATGCTGACTTGAATAAATAGAGAAAAATCAAACTAGCATAGTGCTGAGAATTTCATCAAAATCGGATGTAAAATAACAAAGTTATGACATTTTAAAGTTTTCGCTTATTTTTCACAAAACAGTGATATGCATAACTAGTAGGTGAGTCAGTCGATGATGTCCATCACTCACTATTTCTTTTGTTTTTTATTGTTTGAATTATACAATATTTCATTTTTTATAGATTTGACAATAAGGACCAACTTGACTGAACAATATAGTTTTAAACAATGCTAATTTGTTGGATTTTTCTCTTCTTATTCAAATCAACTTTATGTTGGGGTGTACTTGTCCTTTAAAGGGGCACTTCGGACTGATAATATTTACATCTAAATGAAAAGAGTAAAATTCACTGAGTAAAACGATAAGAATAACATCAAATTCTGATAATAAATAACGAAGTCATTGAATTTTTAATTTAGCAATGTTTATGAAACATAATTAAACACGATTTTACTCAACAGATATTAAAATTCCTTTGACAAGATCCTCTACACATCATTTAAAATTTGAAAAATATCAAATGGCGTTAAGATGGTAGGGGTCTAGTGGGCCATGACCCCCCCAAGCAAAAAAAAAATCACGAAAAAAAAAACGGAGAAAAGGAAACAGAAGGAATGGATAAAACTGAAATATTATATCATTTTTTGAATATTATTTAAAAATTTATCAAAAATTAAGATTTTTGTATGAAAAGAGGACCCAAGTTTTTTTTTATTGCTCTCTTGCTTTGCTCGCTCGTATCTTTAAAAAGCCTTCGCTCCATCCGCCATACCTGGCACCATTAAATAATTGTGTAGGTCTACATTGCATTACTGCAGAGTAGGGAAGCCTCAAAGTGCCATCGACTTGTGGAGATGGCAAGATAATTTATCTCGTCAAGTCTACAGCTTCAAAGTGCCATCGACTTGTAGAGATAAAGCGTGTCTGGTCAAGTTGACATACAACTATTCGTATGTCGCTTTGGTCTCGCGATGTTGATATAATACCGTTTTTATGTCGACTTGATAAATTATACATCTCGCCATCTCTACAAGTCGATGGCACTTTAAAGCTTCCGTAGTATATCAACTTGGCATACAACGTTTGTATGTCGACTTGTACAAGTCGATAGCACCTAAAAACTTCCGTTTCAAAGATGCCAGTGAGCCCTCAATCTCTCTGCAACCAACTGAATGAAAGACGAGTGACTGGCGTAGAGTTTGATGTCGGATCCCACGTCGTGCCATTGGACGGCAGCGGCATCGTCACCGGCGTGAAGAGGGAACTTCGCGACGCTGTTACCATCGTCGTCATGGTAATTAACGGCCATGGTTTCCATCCAGGCATTGTCTGTGTTTCTCGGGTCGTCGACGTAGCCTCGGTATACCTTCAAAATAAAAATTAGAATGGTCATAATTAACCGGGCATGGTGGCTCAGTGGTCGAGCGCCCGCCTCATGAACGGGAGGTCGTGGGTTCGATCCACGACCAAATCATAGCAAAACCTTTAAAAATGAGACCTTATTCTGCCATCTTGTCAGGCGCTCGACGTATTTCATATTACCCACCCCATTATCCCCCATCGTTCGACAAGCAAAAGGCAACATAATGCTATCGTTTACATAAACACACGTTTTTTAGTAAAATACTTTATTAGTGAATGTAAGAGAAACACAAAATAAAAACACACACGAAAACCCCCCTAAACCGCAAAGTGATATTTTTCGATAGTATGGGCCATATCATTGGCATAACCGGGCATGGTGGCTCAGTGGTAGAGCATCCGCCTCATGAACGGAAGGTCATGGGTTCGATCCCCGGCCAAGTCATACCAAAGACTTATAAAAATAGGACCTAGCTTCTGCTTTTGGTGAAGGGTAATAATAACATGTTGTGTTATGCAGGGCCCGCTGGTAGAGCAGTTTCCTAACCGAAGTAGCTATCCTGGGTAAATAAAACGTTAGTATTGTCTTTAACTTGCCGAACGACGCCTTAAATCGTTCAGATGTGCTGTCTTCTTCCATCATAATCGCTGTCTCTTTGAAAATACCACAGCGAAAAAAAAGTTTAAGCAAATGATAATAATAATATTAAAAAATAAATACATAGCAGGAAGGTTCCCTACACTCGTTGAGTTACTTCTGTGCAAAAATCCATTTGATCCATCAGTTCACGGATGAGTGAGCACATATAAAATGCAAGATTGTCATCTACGAAAACTCTATATAAAATAATCACACAGCCAAGGATGTTGTAACACCATCCATGGGTGTTGAACTAGCACGACAAAGTTAACACCGGTCAAAATCACAGCGTACACTCACTTACCTCAACACCGTGTTCGAAGAGATCCGCTACTGCTTCCTCTACAGCTTTCAGTTTCTCACCCTCCAGTGCTAATGAGTTCATGGCTTCTTCACCAAACTCTCTTTTCAAGGCTTGTGACACTTTCTCCCCGGCATCTACCATTCCCTGTGAGTGGAAAACAGAAAAATACACATAATTGTACTATTATAGACATATTTATACTTTTCTTTTCTCGGCATGGTGACGGTCTAAGAGCGTTACTGCATGAATGCTCGCAAGACCAAAGCCTTGAAAGATCGATTTACCCCCAAAATTTCGACCCCCTTTATATCTTGTTTTCTTTCTCTAAGTATCATAGAGTCGAGATATATATTTTTATTACATATGGGCAATTTTATTTACTCAGGATGAAGAATAATAGACAGTATGAACAATTAATAAGCGGATCCGGGGGCGAAGCAACCAATAATTGTGGCGAATATAAAAGTGGAAGAAAAAGGAAGAAAATAAAGAAGAAGGAACGACGAAGGAAAGAAGAAGGAGAAGAAAAAGGAAAGGAAGATGAAGAAGAAGGAGAAAGAGAAGAAGAAGAAGAAAAAGAAGAAGAAGAAAGAGAAGGAGAAGACGGAGAAGGAGGAGAAGAAGAAGAAGAAGGAGAAGAAGAAGAAGGAGAAGAAGATGAAGAAAAAGTAGAAGAATAAGAAGATGATGATGATGATGAAGAAGAAGAAGAAAGAGAAGGAGAAGAAGCAGGATGATGATGATGAGAGGAGGAGGAGGAGGAGGAGGAGAGGATAACTAAATGGAGAAAGAAAAATAAGGGGAGGAACAACTTACCCCTGGAATGGCCCACTCTCCTGAATCTACCCTCCTGATTGAAATAAATTTAAGAATTGGTTTGTCTGAGCAAGAGTGTAGTACTTTCTCTCCAGATTGACTTATCTTCCATCTAAAAGATGATAATAAAATATTAATATCCAATAATAACACCACACAAAGGTTACATTTGATTAAAAATGTTAACAACTAATGAACAAAATACAAACTTTCATCACAGTCAATATATATGAAATGACCTTTGACCTTGACCACTCTGATGAGTGACGCATTATAAATCTCATCTATTATCATGATTATTATTAATGAAATGATGGTAAATTGTAAATGATGGTAATTATCACTTAATTGTTAAGTATGAATGCCTGTAACCAGAGGAGCGAACACAAACATGGCGTAAGGTCCTCTCCGGTGGACCTGGTATTGATGATAAATGCCTTACCAACGATCATATAGTGCAATCGAACTCGGGTTTCACCGGAATCCGAAACCCCCGCTCCACCCACTGGGCTATCGCGCCTCTTTGACTTTTGACACTGGCCTTAGTGACCTAAAATTACCTTCATCAATTTGCTGATACTTGTAATTCATATCTAATAATAATAAAAGTTACATTTATATAGCGCATTACATTAACATTTCAATGCGCTTTACAATAACAAATTAGTAAACATGTATATAATACTTTACAAAAATCTGAGTTCAACATAATTATATACATTACTGATAGCATGTTCTGGTATTATTATTACATCAGTTCAAATTCAATCTATTCATTTGAGTAGGGCTAAGGTGAAAATGTTACGCCCTATCATTGAATACACAAAAATTGCTTAAATGTATGCATCATAATATAGTTATAATAATAATGAAATTTAAATAACTTAAGTACCACATGATAAAGATATTAAGAAATTAAGGAAGAATTAAACATAAATGTCTTTAGTCTGCTCTTGAAAGCATTCACAGAAGGAGCATCACGGATTTGGGTAGGAAGTCTATTCCAGAGAGTGGGTGCAATTGAAGAGAAGGCGCGATCGCCGTATCTCGTGCAGGTGCGGGGTCCAGGTGCGAGATCTAGGTGTGCATGTGCTGAAGAACGAAGTGTACGGGAACCAGTAGTCGCTTTGGATGTGATCAGTGAAGTGAGATATGCAGGTGCGATACCATGCTTGGCCTTGAAGGTGAGGAGAAGGATCTTGAATTGTAGCCTTTGTTGGATTGGAAGCCAGTGCAAGGATTGGAGAATTGGGGTGATGTGTTCAAATTTCCTTGAGCGTGTTATGAGCCTTGCGGCGGCGTTTTGGATGTTCTGTAATGGAGTTATTTGAGTTTTGGGAAGTCCGATCAGGAGGCTATTGCAGTAATCAAGATGTATTGTGACGAAAGCATGTACAAGTCTTTCCGCACTCGCACTATCCAGATACTTCCTTATCTTTCCTATTTTGGATAATCCAAACCCTGCAGACCGACACGTGTTTCTGATGTGTTGTCTCATAGTCAGCTTGTCATCCAGTGTGACGCCCAGATCACGCACAGTTTCAGAGGTGGAACAGGTAGCATTGTCACCAATCCGCAGACCGGAGAGTGGTGTGGTCTTCCTAAACTGTGAAGTGACATGGAGGATTTCAGTTTTACATCCGTTCAGCATGAGCTGGTTGTTAACGAACCACCGTCGAACATCATCCAAGCATCCCTGTAGTTTACCCACAGCGTCCGTTTGATCACCCGGCTTAACAACAATGTATATCTGAGTGTCATCAGCGTATACTACATGATGAATCCCTTGGTGAGCAGCAATGATAGATGTCAGCGGACCTGTGTACAAGATGAATTCCAGGGGGGCCAACCACTGACCCTTGGGGGACACCCCAGGGGAGAGGAAACATTTTAGAATTTGTTCCATTAATTCTGATCCTCTGATGGCGATTCTCAAGGTAGAATATTAACCATTTCAGTGCAACTCCTTGAATGCCATATCTATGAGTCAGTGTGTGAATGAGTAATTCATGGTTGATTGTCTCAAATGCTGCAGAGTAGTCCAGTAGGACAAGAATCGCTTCTTGGCCCCTGTCAACGGCGAGAAGGAGATCATCCATCAATTTGGCAAGTGCGGTCTCTGTTGAATGGAAGTGTCTATATGCAGACTGCATAAGTGGGAACAACCCGTGTTCATGCAAGTAGGCGCGTAGTTGTACCGAGACGACTTTCTCCAAGAGCTTAGCAATGAACATGAGGTTCGCAACAGGCCGGTAGCTTTTCAGATCATTGTGGTCCAGTTTTGGCTTCTTCAGGAGAGGCATAACCAATGATGACTTTAACATATCAGGCATGGTTCCCGATGAAAGGGATGAATTTATGATTCGAGTTACATGAGGTAACAGTTCATCGAGACACGCTTTCACAAGCCACGTTGGTACCGGATCAAGGTCACAATACTTTGAAGGGCTTTGGCGGATGATCATCTTTTCCTGGTTCTCAGTGACAGGCTCAGACTCTGTGAAGCTGTGCATAAGTGTAGATGTCATAGAAGCTTCCACTAAAGAACCAGGTACATTATTTACTATCGTTTGGATTTTGTTGTGGAAGAATTCTCCCAATCTATCAGCTAACCCCTTGTCATCGTCATGATCTGGAAGGAACGATTCACGAGATGGATTGGAAAATCTTCTGACGAATCTGAACAGTTGTTTAGTGTCACATCCGGCTATTTCTGCGGTCAGATGGTCGGTCTTTGCTTTCTTCAAGGTTTCATCATGTTGTTTACACGCATCACGATATATTTCCTTGTGTTGTGAATCTCAAGTCCGGTCTTCACCATCTTCCGTTCGGCTTGCCGCCTTTTCTGCTTGGATCTCCGGACCGCTTCCGTGTACCATGGGGCTCTAGGCCTCAAGGATACACGAGTTAACTTAGCGGGGGCGTGTTTGTCAAGGAGATCCTGGAGAACATTGTTATACTCATCAACTGCTTCTGATGGGTTAGACGCACATGATTTAGAGAGAACAGAATTTTTGATGTCTTCTCTAAATTTCTCTAAGTTGATACTACGTAACTTTCTGCACGTTACTACTTTCTTCGAAGGCACGGGCCGTTCTAGGTTCATGGAAGTTAAGATCGCATCATGATCAGACGACAGTCCTGTGATCGACTCTAGGTCCAATATAAGCTGATCAACTTTCCTTGTAATAAGAAGGTCCAGTGTATGCCCTGCTCTATGTGTTGGTACGCTGACGTGCTGCAGGAAACCAGCAGAATCGAGGGCATTAATAAACTTTTCAGCATCACGGTCCTGCCTATCATCAACATGGATGTTAAAATCTCCAAGGATAAGAGGAGTATGGTCGATGACTGATATCATTTCAAGCAATGATGAGAATTCTCTCAAAAACATGAGAAATGTCAGTTTGTTCTGTGGTGATGGTGGAGGTCGATATATGGCGTAGATTCTGACTACCGATGCAGACGATGTTCGGACAGTCATATCTAGACTTTCGAAGGAGTCAAATCTGTGGCAAGTGTTCTTAACTACTTTGATCGATGAACGATATATCACACATATACCACCTCCTCGTCCAGTTTTCCGTGGTTCCTGTAAAATGTCATAGTCTGGCAAAGTAGACTTCAAATCTGCGATGATGTGGTGATCATTATCATCACCTCTTAACCACGACTCAGTAAGTATGAGAACATCTAGGTCATTCTCTAGAATCATGTCACAGATTTGAGTTACTTTAGAGGTCATTGATCTGTCGTTCCACAAACACATTCGAAGATGTTTGTCGTCTTCCTTTTGGTTAGAACGACGATGAATCTGTTTATTAATTTGGATAAATGTCGAAAATTGTCTTTAAATTTCAAAATATAAACCTTTGTTTAGTTTATTGACCCCAAATTGTCTTTGACCTTAATTGAGTGACCGGAAACGACGCCCTCTCCGTCGCTGTCGGAAAAGCTATTACTATTTATGTCACGCTTCTGCAATGCAGTTAGAATGGTGATAAATTGATCACAAGTCAAGAACGACCATTATTAAACGTATCAGACATCTGAGCAGGGCAACTTTGAAACATTGTTGCCTGCTTAAGACTGGGATCAAATGGCCGGTCAATAAAATTCAAATTGTTTATCCACGGGCCCAATTTATTGCCCGCTCAGGAAAGTCAATGAGAAAATGTGTGGAAATGTAGCGGGCAATAAAAGGCAGCGCTAATATCCGGGTATTCTACGCGTTTTTGCACGCATCCTTGAACCGCGCAGTGCTATACGTCATAATGGTAATCAAGTTAAGACAACGCTGGATACTGCGTCCCTAGGCCAGGGACGCGTCATTTCAATTACGTCACAATGGTAAAGTTCAGAGGCCAAGTCTGCTCAACATGATAAACTAGATTCTCATTCTAAAAATTTAAAATATCTAAATTTTAACGATTTTTGCTCTAGATGTCTGATTTGGTTAATAATAGCAATATTGACTGGCCTAGGGGCGAAAGGACATATATCGCCCTCACTAAATTGATATCACCCTCGTCTACGACTCGGGCGATATAAATCTAGATTGGGCGATATATGTCGTATCGCCCCGAGGCCAGTCAATATTGCTTTAATATTGGTACTTGAATTGATAATCATAGTGTTCGACTGATATTACCTGGTTACTATAGGATCAGCTGCATGGTTTGGTCCCCATTTACCCAATGTACCCCTCTCCATCAATCCCGTTCGTCCGCATGGATTCCTAAGGAGTGAATATTGGAAATATTGGTGGTGACTTTTTACCTGATTGCTAAGAAAGCATGAATGCGTGTAAGCAAGCAACCAGAGGACCGACGGCTTAAGGTCCTCTCCGAAGGACCTGGTACTGAGGATTAATGCCTTACCAAAGGGCACTAGCGCACCAAGTGAGAATCGAACCCGGGTCACCGGAATACGAGTCCCCCGCTCTACCGACTGAGCTATCGCGCCTATAAATGAAAAAAAAGAGAAGAAAATATGGATACATATTTTTTGCTCTTTTAGATGGTGGTGGTGGTTGATATTTTTTACTTGACTGCTAAGAAAGCATGAATGCTTGTAAGCAAGCAACCAGAAAACCAACGGCTTAAGGTCCTCTCCGAGGGACCTAGTAATGAGGATTAATGCCTTAACCCAAAAAAATCAAATTTTATGTTTGAAATAATACAATTATTAGGCCTGCCACCAACAAATTGTAGGCCTAGATATGTTGGAGAGATTTTTCTCTTGAATATACCAGTAATACAAAAAGGAAAATTACAAAACTGCACATCATCTACAAATCGACATGAATGTATTTACGAGGTTACATGACAATTGCTCCGCTGTAAATACCGCACACTGATGGAATGACCAACTTCAGTCCTGGATTTAACGATGTACCCTATTCTAAACCTAACCCTAAACCTAACATAATACCATATTGCAACCCCAACCCTATATCTTAGACGAAATAAAGCACGGAGCAAATGTCGTATAATCATTTACAAGAGTATAATACCTCAGCCACATTTGCTCAACGGCGCACAGTGGGCCGGGGCGAAACAAAAGTGCGCCAAAAGTCATTTTGGGCAATTCAAAATTTTTTTTTTTAATTTTTGTCATGCCCAGCTGAAAGACAACACTTTGAAGAATACTTCAGCAAAATATTTCATTCGGGAATTTGCATAAAGGTTGTTAATTTCCTACCTCAAATCCATTCCATGAAAATGACATGAATTCCGCGCATAATGCAAACGAAATAAAGGTTGATAACGCATATAAGGGCTACCTGCCCCTCTTCCAGAGATAAAAGTTACTTGGAGAATAATTTCAGCCAAAACCCTCCTCATAGTAAAACATTCGTGGTGTTATATACCCTGCGTTTTACCCAAGTCTACACCCGCTTGATAAAGCACGGTTCATATTTTTCATATTTTTAAGTATTTCTTTATATCTTATGATCATTTTGATGCCATAAAATAATTTTCAGGATCTCATACACACTTTTTAGGCATGTGAGAAGCATAAACCAACGTTCACTCTGGTCAATCTTAAAGTAACACATGACACAAAGTTTATATACTGCACATTGTTTAGCGTAATTTTTCTTTTCACAGAGAGGTTTTAAGTAGCCAATCCAAATTTGGTTTCAAAGTGACGTCATATCGGCTTTAAATTATGTTCAGTCGATTCTTCGCCCAAAATTACCCTTAATCAACATGTTAAAGTAAAAATATAACACGGAATATAATTTTGGCGCACTTTCAACTCATTCTGGCCCACTGTGCGGCGGCCGTACGCGAGTCGAAACAGCCGTTTTATTCATTTTTATTCAAACCACATAGTATATATCTATTACAAAAATGTTTTAAAACACGGCTGTTTTCGACTCGCCGTACGGTCGCCGTAGAGCAAAATTAAACTGAGGTATAAGAGAAAGCGTATGAAAATGGATAGACCTACAAAAAAAGCCATGCTTGAAAGTATAGGCCCGGCTAGAAAATTCTAAGAAAAGAATTGTTGTTCAGTTTCATTTCCTTCTGAATGAATACATACCTTGGGATACCTTCAATGCACTCATAATGTCCTGTGTAGCTTATGCGATTCACATTCCCATCCACGCAGTTAAACTTCAACGAGGGACCAGCCTCTTGCCTGGATATGGCAAAGTAATATAACAAAGAAAAGGAATAAAGAAAAATAAAGCGCTTTACGTGAACATTTTAACATGTTCAAAGCGCTTTAAATATCCATTATTCGCATTGATCCGTATGAAATACACAAACAAGATGAAAATAAACACTATTCCTGCAAGTAGTGGAGCAATCAGATAGATACTTTAATTAATTAATTGTTTGTATTAATAGTGGGTAGTAGGAGGGGACCTGTCGAATCAAAATAATTACAAGCCTATATACACATGAACACATAGGCCTATACAACATACAATAAATTTTCTTTCATTGGTTGACAATGATGATTCTGAAGAGATGAATTAACAATATCTGGGAAGCGTTTAATGAAAGGACTTGTCGGACGTTTCATCCGACAGATACAATAGTAACAGTGCCTCTCAGCCAATCTGAATCAAGGAAAGATGTCAACTTGTCGGACAAAATATTGATGAAACGGTCCCCCTGAAGTAGAAATGCTTATATGGCTTCTGTTTTCTGCGCTTCGCTTGGGAAATCGCAATTTTGCCCCTCCCGTATTTTTTTTGTTTCCCGCATCCCTTTTCTTCCCCGATTTAACTGCAAACGTTATGGTCGCTCAAAGAAGTAGGAGCCTATTTGTTGCCAGCAAGTATAAATGTATGTCTATAATTACATTCGGTCGTGAAATTAAAGAAGAATTAAGTACGAAATATAATCCCTTTTTTTCGTCTTACAAATTGATGACACAAGATTTTCTTGCATCAGCTCAGAATGGGTTAATCCTCCCTGACCCACCCACATACATTCCTTCTACTTTTTTGCTCATTACTAGACAACGTTTTGGCAAGAAGGTTTCCCCATATAAAAAAATGCGGGTATCCCCGTGTGCAGAAAAGGGAGTACAAGTCATCCATTCGATACAAATTCAAAGTTTTTGCGCTATGCGCGTGAGGGATACACATTTCCATCTCCCGCGCATCTATCTCCTCCCCTATTTTGCGCCCTATGTCTAAACAGTTATTATATCTTAGAAAATATACTTAATACAAGTCAAAGAAATGACATGTCTTCTGTTTCTTTTTAAAATCTAATTCTGCAAATCGGAAAACTTTCAGCGCTTCACGCGGGAATAGGAATCATTTTCCTTCCTCAGTGTTCAACGTTTGAGCTTTCTCACTATTTTTTTCGTAATATTTATTTATTTATTTATTTGAATTTATTATTCAGGATAAAATCATGATCAGCACAGCTGTTTTGCATCATGGTCCTGATACAACAGGTTTAAAACTTAATATAAAAAAAAAATCATCAAATAGATTAAGAATAACAAATACAATTCAATTTAACAAAATGACTAGGGAATTCATGTTATAAAGCTACATAAATAATATAGTAATCTAAAAGAATTACAAGTTAAAACATAGTATATAATATAATTCACAAAAAAAAATTATGTAGAAATGAGACAAAATCAATATTCAGGAGGTAAGGTAACAATTGATAAAAGAATAAAAATGACATTAGTTAAAAAGGGCAGCTTAATAAACACGTTTAAAAGATTGCAGGGATTGGATATTTTGCGTTGATGTTGGCAAAGAGTTCCAGACTTGAATAAATATTATAATCACATCAAATTCAATTAAACTGAAACTGATAATGGTACAAGAGATGAGAAAGACGGTTTTTAATTTGAATTTGATGAAACATGCACGAAAACACTACAAGCTCCCCCATCACTGCACCAACCCCATCAGCGCACTTCGCTCAAGTAGACCTAAAGTTTTGGCCAATTAAATCCTGGTTCCGCGGAAGTGAATGAGTGAATGAATGTAAGAAAGTTCGAATGAATGGATAAGATGATAACTGAACGGATGAATGAATATAGCTGAATGAGTGAATGAAAAATGTATAAAAAAAAATAGATGAAATAGAGATCAAACAATCCTTACATGATATCAGGATCCGCCCAGACAGGCCCCGCTGAGTTTATCCGCTGTGTATCTGACAGGGCTGTACTCCGGCCATTCAACATCCATGAAACCTTATTGTCTGGTACCGGGAACCTCTCCACCTTCGATTTGGGATAGACGGCTTGTCTAGCCTTGATGTGTCCGGGAATCATGATGTCTGAAATTAATATAAATAAAAAAATGTGAAGTTTTAGCAAAGCATTATTTGGTTGTTTTAACGTTGGTGTAATGCAAGAAGGAAATGAAACGGTTGGAAAGAAGAAAGAATACGGAAGAACAAGCCAAGCTTCTCACGACTTTCAACAATACACTTTCTCAAAAATTTTTTATATGTATTCACCTCTAATAAAGAACATTAATAAATTGAATCATGATGTACAATTAAGACAAGCATACACTGTAAAAAAAAAAATTTTGATACAATTTTACCACCACGAGGGTAATTATGTGTCCAACCAATTTGGGGCAGTATTTTACCCAATGCGGGAAGCATATTGTCCAGTAAGGTTAAAAAATAAGCAGCAATTACTTTGAAATGGGCAAAATTTTCATCACACTGGATAAATTAAAATGCCCAAAAGAAATGCACAATGTTGGTTGGACACATAATTACCCCCTTTGAGCACTTTTACCCAATATTTTTTTAGAGTGTAAGGAGTGTACAAAGACTTACAACTTTCGTTTAGTGCTGTCCAAACTCTTCTGTCGGCAACGTAGAACACAAAAAACTTGCTCCTTAACCCTTCTGCTGGTTAGTAAAGGAACATGAAGCACCTTAGTTTGAGGATGATTTCTCAAAGTTCCCCCTTATTTATCGCTACTTTAACAAGTGGAACAACCAATCAGCGTTATATTACAATCAATCGAGTTCTCCCATTGGAGCATTATACGCATGGTTTAAAGAAGCTTCATTTTCATTGGTTAATATTTTCCTTCTGCCGGATATCACAGGCCTGAGAGAGAAGTTTATTTCCGTTCTTTGAAACACTATATGGACTACATGTCATGTACAAGTAAAAAAAAACCTTCAATAATCAATTTACTGATCTTAATTCTAATTATAAGTTCCTCACTCATGTGCTCGAAAGTGATTCTTGATATGGTTGAGAACTTTCAGAGTAAAAGCAGTTGTGCATGGCCATTGTGGCTGTGGCAGTTTTATATAATGAAGAAAATGATTCCCATGCTTTTGCTGATCCACTCGCTTATCCCTCCATCACCGGTGTATTTCCAAACAAAATGAAAATAGCATGATTAGCTCAAATACTTTTAGTTTCTAAAGAGGGCAGTGCACCGGTCGGAGGGGACGTTGGTGGCGCTGTTCGTTCTGTCCTTTTATCTATTTTCATATAGGCCTATACAAACCACACTCTAAAAACACTGAGTAAAATTTTACCCAATAGAAAGAGAACGTGCATATTTGCTGGGTATTTTTTTTTACCCCATATTGGTCAAAAATGCATGTTTTTAAGGGTCAATTTCAACGCAACATCTCGTAAAATTTACAAAATATTTGGAATCTTTATACCCAACCAACATGCATGCTCCCATTTTACCCAATATTGGGTAAACCTTTTTTTAAAGTGCATGCATCACAAAATATGAATACAAACAAAGCAGCATT